>NW_027266308.1:10317500-10530000 GCF_022045235.1 Haliotis cracherodii | reverse complement strand
TTTTTTCACAATCTTCAATCCTGTTGATCAATGTTTGGCTGGAGAAGGTGAGGAAAGGAGTAATTCTTTATTCAGGCTTTGATCAAAGGTAGAATACGGTAATTTTTGTTTCTTGTATTAGCTGATGTACTGCCCTCTGTTTGCGTAGTACTGCTGACACTGTTGTTACTAAAATATATAATTTGTATAATATTGAGAAAATATACGCTACAAAACAATGAAATAGTGATGATACCAGGTGTTCACGGTGAGCGTATCCTGTCACACTGGTGGCACCTGTCACAAACACAAGAAAAGATGGACCATCTTCCATCTTCATCTTGAAGACAAAATTAGGATTTTATGGATAGGGTCCCCAAAACGTTCAAGAATAAAACAAAATGTCCGCAATGGAAACTAGACTGAGAACAGGGCCCAAAGGTATAAAATTTAGTTTAGACCTTGATGAAATAACTGACATCAACTTTAGTGATAAACTTAAATCATGTAAAACTCTGATGAATATTTTGTCTGCCACTAACTTGACAACACTGGAAAGAAAAAAACAATTATAAAATCCATTATTTTACTGAAACTAAACCATCTCTTTCTTCCATACCAAACCCATCACATAATGTCATTGATAGTTTTCAAAATATTTTGTTTGTTTGGAGAAAAAAGCCCGATGAGATAAAAAAAATAAAATAATTCGTTGCACAAAAAAGATTTAAAGTTAAAAGAAATCACAGAATTAATTCAACCTCTCAAGTTCAAAAGTTGTAATCACTGGAAACCAAATATTCTCCCACATATAACAACCATTTTATTATTTTATTATCTTAACTTGGTTTCACGACACTGAAGGTATTCTTCCAATACACAATGATGGCATTCTCTGTCAAATGATTTGCCACAACAAACACATCAGAATTAATAAGGAAAGTATATTTTATGAAAGATTGAACATAAGGGGGCCCGGTTCACTAACGATTTAATAGATAAGAATGACCATGTTGTAACCTTACCGAAATTAAAAGAGATTTATTATGTAAATACCAATTTATTTGAGTTTTTAGGAATAAATATTTCCAATCTGTGTGTGAAGATTGAACTCTCCTCCTCTTCCATGCAGCTTACTTCCTTCACTTAAAGACGATGAGGGATCACGTAAGTTTTACACAACATTAATTGAGAAACACAGCCGTAAACATCAACATATCAGAAAATGGGGGAACTAAATTTCCCCAACCTATAATGGACAAAATATAAAATGATCCAACTTAGATGTACAGGGCACACTTCAGTACACTGGTTTCAATAAATAGGTTTATTTATTTAACAAGTTGTAAGTAGGTAGTATGTTGAGTACGTCTGATTTTTTGCAAATTAGAATTAGGAACTATACCACATGTGTTTTTGGAATGTAGAAACAACCGTCGACTTTGGGCATACTTTGAAAGTTGGCTTTTTGAGAAAACAGAGTTGAAAATCGTTCTTAACTAGGTAGAATGTATTTCTTGGTTTCCCGGAAAGAAATAATGGCCTAATGAGTAATAATAAAAATATTTGTAAAACGTAAAATAAGCACTAAGGATTGCCAACTTTCCAAAATGTTAAACTTAAACTATCGGAATACTACAATGTTACTAAATGTGCAGATGCCAAGACCAGCAATATTGATAAATTCAACAAGTTCTATAGTCTGTCTTACAGACCCTGATACAAATATATCAAATACAGCCCATGCAAGTCTATAATGTTTGGCAAGTCTAGATTACTGCAGTATGAAGAGCGTCTCTGGGATCCCTTTTATTATATTTTTATTAAGACAATTTGTTGTTTTTTCTGGACGATATGTTCATTTCAGAGACAAGATGTTCGTCTACAAGTTCTGGTCAGCATGTCATATACTTTATATGTAATTTGTGAGAATGATCAACGTACAATACAGATGTGAAGAAAAGGCACCCCAAAACAATATTTCGTGCTATAGTACTCTATGCAATTTCAGTCAGACATTTATGGAACATGGTTTACATATCGTGTTCATGATTTATTGGGTAGGTTCAACCCCCACCTCCAACCCACTCCATCCACCCACCCACTGAAGGTACAAACACTTCTTCTTTTAAATCTTGGACCCGCCCCTAGCTAGAAACATGCAATTTCTCCAAATAAATCTACTTCAAACACATCATGGGTATTCCAGGGATGTGAATCAAACTGTTGTATTGTGTGATCTTCATGCCTGTCCAGTTTGTTTCTGCGAGACCAGTCACGTGATATTCAAAGAATCCTGGGGATGTGTTGCAGGTCCTTGTTTCAGGTGGATTCTGTTGTGCCGTAACTCTGTTCAGTCGTCGGTGACATTATGATACGATCTTGGCTTATCACTTCACCTCATCAGGAGTCCATGTTTTGGTTGAGGCATGAATATGGAGAGTTGTTGCCTGGGTTTGAGGGTCTGCTGTTCTGGAGAAGCTTTGCTGTCGTTTTGTAGTTTCTGTTGACACTGGCGAAGTTTAAGATGTCCGAGACTACTGTCATCTGCTTTAGAGTTGGCCACTGCAGGGTATTTAAATGCCATACTTGCGATTATTGAGCATTGTTGCGGGTAGTCGTAGCCTCGTGTCAACAGGTAGGTAAGTAGGGCTATATGTGGGTCTCATATGGGAACAACAATTTATAAGTAATATCTCCAGCTTTCTGTCGGAATTTATACTCCGTCTAAAATTATCCTATGAACAAAACTGGCTCTCAGCTCTTTCATCAAGCTCAAAATCAACTTTTTACAGTTTATTCAAAACACATTTCCACTTAGAAACATATTTAAAAGAATTATCAATGTTTAAATATAGACGTGCCCTTGCGCAGATTAGATGCTGTTCCCACCAGCTCCGAATTGAGACTGGGGGGAAACATATATTAAAAAAGAGAATTAAAATCTGAAAGGTTGTTTCTGGCTCACAATCAAAATCAAATTGAAGATGAATTTCATTTTATGATAATTTGAGATCGATATGTACATTTAAGACGAAAATATATACCCAAAACGTTTCACCTGTACCCCTCCATAGAAACGTTTAATATTTAATGGCATCAAATAATGTATTAATCATTCAAAATCTATCCGTATTCATTTACAAAGCAATGAAACTACGTCTTGTGTAAATCCCCTAAAATGTACCTTTGTATTTTAATGTTTCTCTCTCACGGCATACTCTGTAATGTAAAGTGGCCATGTGGCCTACAATGCATAATGAATAAAGACTATATTTTAGACTTTAACAAGTCTGAATACACATCTCGCCACGTGCCTAACACTATTTCAGGGTCCGCACACACACTACCATCAACCAGTTTGACCTCCATGGGAATTGTCAGATTCCTATCGTACCCTTCTCCAACTTGACCGATCTTCCCCCAGAATTCTGGGTGGTTGCTTTCACACATGCCTTCAAGTTCTTGTAGTTCTTGTAGTTCTCTCGTTGGTACTGGCGTTTCGCTCGCTGCACCTTCTTATCGAAATGGTTTCTAGCATTTACATACGCTGCTTTGTGATTTGCCTTCTGGGGACCCTTGCACCGACACCACTGTAAAAACTCTTTTTACAACCCTTAATGTAAAAATTACTCTTAATGTAAAAATATTTTACATTAAGAGTTGCGGGTTCACCCTTGCTACAATTTCGTCCAATCAGATGCCTCGGTTATATTGCCATGATATTAAATCCCTGAATATCGATTAATCAGCTCTGCAGATGCCCTTTCCATTACCATGGAAGCAAGGTAGTAACGTAAATAACGTCATATTGTATAGTGTCCCTAGATACACCTTTGTTATAAGATTTACAAAATCGTCCGCTATGACCCATAAAGAAAACCTGTAAATAACGACCTGGTTGTCGTTGTTAAGGGGTTGTAGGAATATGAAAGGTGTACTGCACTTACACAAGTTCAATGGCTCTACTTTTTGTTGTTCCTGAATAAACGCGCACAGTTGAAGGAAGCTATTACGAATACTCAGTCTTCACTTTATTCAGTACTTGTAGGCCACGGGACTTTATGTACAAACGAAATACAATTTAGGTGCAAACAATATAAAATACAACACATTCCTTTGCATTTTATTTTTGAAAAAACAGTTTTAACATTATTGCATATCATCAAAGTTGGAGTATTTGTGTTCTTACAGCATTGGCGTAAAAACAAGTAGTTTTCTGTATTCATATTGATAATAGGGTCTTGCGATGACAGTAGTGTATTAAACTTCAGAATATTTGGAAAGATGTAAAAACTATGCCTCAGATGGCTATAACATAGAAATTTTTTAAAAAAAAAGTGATATTCATTTTCGATAGGGTTTAGGTTACAAACCTTACATTTTCTAAATTCACGAGGAATATTGAACTGAACCCAAAACGAGTCCTGATTTTATTTACAGTTATACTACTCAAATAGTTCTCACATGAAATGGATGTTTTAAACTGTGCATAATAAGCCATTTGGCTTTTTTTGCATAAATTATCATACCAAACCTGAAAAAAAGGTTTTAACTGCTGACGTAACATATTTAAAAACGCGGTTTTATTACCACATATTTGAAAGTACCAGACATCATCAAATCCTAATCTAAAGGTAACAGATTTAAGTTTCGTTACCCAATTTACGTGACCTTGTTCATCGTGCAACTGCAGCGTATTGTAACATTTTGGGGGTATTCGAGATTCCTGCATATCATAAAGAGACAGCCAATATTTGACACATTTCAGCGAGTGACTGAATAGATAATCTGCCAGACTCGGTTCTATGTCAATGAACCCCCAAATTCCAGCCCCGTATAATAGTATTGGTGTTATCGTTGTATCAAAACATTTTAAGTAAAAGTGAGGCGAGTATGGTTTCAAGGAATGTATATTAATTAACAGGACCATGAACACCTTTCTTGCCTCAATTGGAATACCCATTGGTTCAGAATTCAGCGACGAGAAATAGTCCCCCAGTGTTGTATATCAATAGGGTTGGGTCGTTGTGGTCGTCCAGACACACGTTTTATGATATCCCAGAGACGTTTAGAGTTTACCGCTGCTGCATTTTCTAGGTCACTCCTTTTACATTGTGCAATCTGGTCCTTTTTGATTCTACGCAGTTATCTGTATTCATTGCAAACTTTGTTTTACTTAATAAGGTATGAGTTATCTTTAGTTATTTCTGAACGCATTTACATAATGGCACTGTTCATGTTTTTACAGAGACATTCATCATCATCGGGGAACATGTCACTTGATGCCAAACCATAATCTATCACACTACACCCTAAATGCCCAATAGGAGGTACGGGTGGCCCAGTCGTCTAAGGCGCCGCGATTCGCTTTGCAGAGTTGCGTCCCTTGGGTACGCCAGAAACCTATGATTGTAGGTTCTAATCCCGGTTCGCCCCGATTATGTTGCTAGGTTTGTCAGCACCATACCCGTGCTCGTGGGT
The DNA here is from genome assembly GCF_022045235.1 of Haliotis cracherodii. NCBI lineage: Eukaryota > Metazoa > Mollusca > Gastropoda > Lepetellida > Haliotidae > Haliotis > Haliotis cracherodii. Next base: position 10,524,537 of record NW_027266308.1, on the reverse strand, counting down.
TTCAACGAAGTGGTAAACGTCTGAGACCTGCATCACTTCGGGCTTTCCTCCAAAATTAAACTGACATTAAGCCGTGATATAAATAGAATATTGTTAAAAATGGTGTTAAACCAAACTCACTCACTCACTAAATGCCGAATAAATGTTCAGTCACCGATTTGATAGTCAGTTCCAAATCTTCCATTCACAATATGTATGTCCAGAATTGAACACATTTCCAAAAGAGTTTTTCCAAAGTAAATTATCACATGAATATCTTTCCATCTCAAATTGTGTAAAAACATCTATTAAGTAATTATTACTTTCAACATGGTGAATAACATCGTTCTCCACATAGTCCCGCGTCACACCGGTTCGACAGTTCATGTACAATGGACCTGTGAAGATCCGGGGTACAATAGGTCTTCAGCAACCCATTCTAGCCATAAAAGGCGACTATGCTTGTCGTAAGAGGCGACTAACGGGATCGGGTGGTCAGACTCGCTGACTTGGTTGATGCATGTACTCATATCCCAAATGCGTGGATCGATGCTCATGGTGTCGACCACTGGATTGTCTGGTCAAGACTCGATTATTTACAGACCATCGTCATGTAGCTGGAATATTGCTGAGTGCGGCATTAAACAACAGGCAAACAAACAAACAAACAAACAAACAAATCCAAGTACAATGATAGAAACAGCTGGGTCTGCTTACAGTCTACTCAATAAAAAATACAGCCAAATCTCTACCCCATTTTGTCTATCTTTGTTATTATTACCAGGTCGATTTCTCCGGCTGGATATACAATATATGTAAACACACACAATGTAGCGCTATTGAAACCAAACATACTTTTATCCAACAGAACAGTAATAGCATGTTATTTGTAGCGAAAATCAATAACACGTCTTACCAGTAAATATTTTATCAAAGATATTCCTCCCGAATACCTCCCGAACATGGACCTTCTACGAATTACGCTTATTACGAATAATTGCAAGAAACCGAGCAAAAGCAATAAAAACGTGAACATAGCAAAACGTATCCTATAAATTCAAATCAAACTTTGTTTATAAGAATATCTTACATTTAAGGGGCGATATGTACGATATTAACCCTTAATGAAAAAAAAAATACATTAAGAGTTGCGGGTTGTTACTCTTTATGTAAAAACGTAACCCTTAATGTAATTTTTTTACATTAAGGGTAATTTTTACATTAAGGGTTGTAACACACCACGCCCTTTCTGCTGAACACATAGCGTTCCACAGGGAAGATAACTGATCTGTCCACTAGGGTTTACGGCTGGGTCGCTTCGTATTGCTCTGTTGGGAAATAGACAAACGCTTAGTTGGTAGTGCTCTTATCATTTCCTCTTTAACATACATATTAAAGTCATTAAAGGCAGCATCAGTGCCGCATTGATGCTTCTTAGAATTCTAAAGTCCATCTACGTTGTGGTTAAGGGTCTCGCTGCATTCTTCTGGTGACATGAAAGTTTGTTGAATATTTGATGTGTCACACCTTATTTTCTCTCAGATACACAGTTGCCATATACTGGTTTCTTCACCGCACTATGTTTCCTGTTTCACTTGGCCTTGACACATTAAAGTCATTTATTTTGTTCAGTTTCTCATGCTGACATATGCAGTAGTCTACCACAGAGGCACACCAAGATGATATATAAGTAAAGGCGTCCCTTGAGACACATCTTCCATTCACAATACAATAATCAATGTTAATTAAAAAGTCAATTAGGAGATGGCCGTAATTATCAACAGTAATGTCAAATGTTTCCCGGTTAGGCAAAATATCAACTCCTTCCACAAAGTCTAACAGCCCTCCACATCGGCTATTATAATCTCCACATATATATGTGGACCTTTAGTCCACCTTCAATTATGCCATTCACTTTAGGGCTAGCACACTCGTTGTTCGATTCTGGAACATTTCTCATCATCATTTTTAGCTCATCATTTACTTCTTTTGCAGCTGCAGCATAGCTTTTTTAAAAAGTCTGCGTGTATTGTCTATATCCTTTTTCAATGTTTCGTGTCGTGTTTTTGGTGTTGTTCATTCATTCATTCATTCATTCATCGCCTAACGTATCTCTAACCTCACTTTACATATCTCTGTGTCTATAATGTTCTGCATTTTACACATTATTCTCTCCTCCATTGTGTCTAAACTTTTATCAAAATGTCTTGTGAGATTTTCAATTGCTGTCATCCTCATAAAGTGTGAAAGTCAGTGTTTAATCACTGATTTTACCTCGATTGATGTCTTTGTAGCAGATATTTCACTATATTACTAGTTGTCGGCGAGAGAGCGATTCAAAACACAGCTTGGTAAATATTCGGCTTATCCCCTCTGGTCATAACCCCCGCCTCCCTGCCGTCACATAGCTGGAATATTGCTGAGTGCGGCGTTAAACAACAAAGAAACAAACAAATAAAATCTACAAAACCTGACTGACATGGTTAGTCAAGGAGACGAGCCAGATCATCGACATGTGTAAGTGACAATGTGTAAGTGACAGAACGGGTCATCGCACCGGGAACACTGGCCACTCGGTCCCGGTGTACGTTCTGTCACGTTATTATCAACCTGTACCCTTTCGACTTATTCCAACCCAACAACAATAAACATTGCTGTCTTCTAAACTTCACCCCTGAGTTTTGTCTTCCGTCATCACCCTGAGCTACCATCCGTGGGCCGAGACTTACGCCCTTGGACAAATGTATCCGTAAAGCGGAAAATAAGCCACACCCACAAAGGGACTACTATTTCTTGATTGGCTGATTATGGAATGGGCAGGGCTTGTGTTGCCTTATTGCGCCGAATGGTTTCAATGATTTTTTAACTGTTGCCTACTGTTTTTTGTGTATCAATAATTAAACGCAAATGAGTTTTTACCTTTATACCCATATAAACGCAACATATATTGATGTCATGGTGTAGAAGCAAAACTGTATGAACGGGGGAGATTGTTGGAATTACGGGAATTGGTTATGGCAGCCAAACTGTTTAAGGGGCGTCTCAGAAATCGCAATTCCCCTGGAGTTAGATTGATTTTTAGAATAGATACGCATGGCTACATGTAAATGTGATTTAGATTTGTTCAGTCAATCGCTTTAAAAATTTGGTTATGATATTGCATCTATATAAATGGCATAAAAAAATGATCACAAAAAGTAGAAGAGCCAGATTACTTGAACGGTGGAAGGATATGGATACTATCTCAGGACACCCATATTTATTCAAATAAGAATTCTTTTTATCAGAATGATACAAACTGACAATGTGTGTATGATGATCGTTAAATGTTTCAAGTTTCTTTTCAGGGATCTGCACTCATTTTTGACAATTTGACGACGCTGAATATGTAAACAGATATTTCAGAAACATCGAGAAAGATTTTTATACATGTTCAGACTTAATCCATGAGCTATGTTGTTGTATTGTTTTATTGGTTTTGGGGGGGATTGGGGGGAGGGGGGGTTGGGTGGTTGGGGGGGCGTTTAAGGAACAATTTGTCTGTCAGTTATTAACAGTTCTGTTCTTCTTTGATAACAATGCCATTGACAAAAGAACACAAACTGTTCAGACTGACATTAAGGTCATTAATGCCAAGATCAAGAAGTGTAAAATACAAAAGCCTAATGGTGCCACTTTCCTGGCATTAATCTATTTTTCATATTCGAAACTTCCTCGTTATTTCAGTTATTTTCTCGAAATTACGATTTTTCTCTCGATATTTCGATAATTTTTTCAAATATCAATTTTTCTCTCTCGTTATTTCAAACATTTCAGTTTTATTTTAAAGACTCAAAATGTATAATTTGTTCTTGTTACTCCAATTATTTTCTCGTTATTTCGAATATTTTCAAGTATTTTAATCCTTTTCTCGTTGCTCCGATCATTTTCTTATTTCAAATTTATCAGAAAAACCTGAAATTTCGATTTTTTTCTCGTTGCTTCGATTATTTTCTTGTTATTGCAATCATTTTCTAGTCATTTCGATTACTTTCTTGCTGCTTCGAGCTTCTGCTCGTTACTTCCATTATTTTCTCGTAATTTCGATTGTTTTCTAGTTATTTCTTGTTTATTTTAAAAACTTCTTGCTGCTTCGAGCTTCTGCTCGTTACTTCAATTATTTCCTCGAAATTACGAATTTGTTTCTCGTGTATTTTTTCGTAATTTCGATTATTTTCTTGTTATTTCAGTTTTATTTTAAAAACTCGAAATTTCGAATTTGTTCAAGGTATTTTCTCGTTATTTCGATTATTTTCTAGTTATTTCAATTCTTTTCTCTTTGCTCCGGTAATTTTTTCACTATTTCAAGTTTATCTAAACAACTCGAAATTTCGATTTTTCTCTCGTTGCGTCTATTATTTTCTGGCTATTTCGATTATTTTCTGGTTATTTCGCTTATTGTCTCGTTGCTTCGAGTTTTCCTCCGCACCTCGATTATTTTCTCGTTATTTCCATTATTTTCTCGTTATTTCATGTTTATTTCAAAAACTCGAAATTTCAACTTTGTTGTACTACCACTCTATTACATACTGTCATTGTAATTGCTGTGTAGTAATTTGTATTGATTTGTAACCTAGATCATTGTGCGATACAGTTGTTGATTGTGAACCATTTGTTGGTTGTTTGTTAGTTTCACACTAAATTCTTTTACGTTCAGATTTTGGGGTTGATTAGTTGTTTCATTTGTTTCCCGAGATACTGGGGAACAATGCCCAAAGTTTTACTAAAACATGTTCGCAATACATGCTAGATGTCCTGAAATGTGATGTGAAAAAAATTGTTTTGCTTCAGAAGACTGGGCCACCCGTGTTATCACGACAGCCTCCATACCCGCCTGTGCATACACGCCTCAGTCACTCCTACACCAGCAGACATCGACATCGACTCAGGTCATCTGCATCCATCCATGCAGCTCCAAAATATCACAATATATGCACTGAACATCCAACCATTTTTCATCACAAGAATGTTGGTTGCTGTGATACAAGAACTCGGCAAGTTACAGAAATAAGACTTACATGTAACTCCGTGCTAACACACACCCTCACCCCTAGAATATAATACGGCATGTCGCTCATCCATATTCATCGGGGTCACAAGGCAAGTTAATCTTTTGTACCCTGTGTTCCCTCGTTTCTACATTTATAAGTCGGATACCCCTTCAAAAGCATCATATAGTAAGACACACGGTAAAGTCTTTAATATGTTCACATCATAAGATAAAATTAATATTTAAAATCACACCCCAGGCATCTAATTGCTGTGGATGTCAACTCAATGGGTCGATTATCGTTGTTAACAGAAGGATTTGGAATTTTTGGAACAGGGATAACACTAGATGTCCCCCAAAGTAAAGGAATAACACCAACATCGATAGAAATTTGAAATATTTTTTTGGTCAAAATATGACGGAGTTGATCACGACATTCCTTCAGCAATAAACCGCATGGATTATTAGGACCTGCAGCTTTGGGGACATCTATTTTATAAAAAATGATGGTAACACATCACAAGAAGTTACGTCTAACGTTTCTCAATCCAGTAAGGACTTTCTGAACAAGTCCCTTTCTTTACCGAAGCCTGTTGTGTCAAAGCGAGCGGAGATCATATTCAATTCATTCGCAAAGTTATCTGCAAGACTTATTTCTGCCGGTTTCTGATCTGTCCCAGTTATAGTCATTACGCCCTTCCAAGTCCGTCTAAGATCACAATCAGCAAACTTGGTTTCTATTTTTGACTTGTATTGAATTTTGCATTTTTCCGTGGCAGGTGGTATTTCTTTCTGAACAGATTTAACCTTCCAGCATCATTTTTGAAGGACAAACTAGCCCATCTCTTGTGAAGTCTACATATGTACTGACGATGTGTTGACTGGAGACCCGCGAATATATTCAGCATTTGTTTGTTTGTTAGTTTGTTGTTTAACGCTACACTCAGCAATATTCCAGCTATATGACGGCGGTCTGTAAATAATCGAGTCTGGACCAGACAATCCAGTGATTGAAATCATGAGCATCGATCCACGCAATTGGGATCGATGACATGCATCAACCATGTCAGCGAGCCTGACCACCCGTTAGTCGCCTCTTACGACAAGCATAGTCGCCTGTTTCAGCAAGCATGGGTTGCTGAAGACCTATTCTAGCCCGGATCTTCACGGATCAGGTCTACAGTAACACATGCTTGCCGTAACAGGTGACTATGCTTGTTGTAAAAGGCGACTAACGGGATCGAGTGGTCAGGCTCGCTGACTTGGTTGATGCATGTTGTCGTATCCCAATTGCTCATGATGTCAGTCACTGTATTGTTTAGTCCAGACTCGACTATTTACAGACCGAAACAAATATAGCTGGAATATTGCTGAATGCGACGTTAAACAACAAACAAACAAAACAAAGGTATTGACTCGAAATACAGATGGATGCGATGATTGACTTATATTAGGGTTAATTTAAAGATATATGCGGCCAGCAGCTCCACACTGGACGTCCGGGGGATCACCAGAACGACAGGGCTCTGAGGCAAAACTCCCGGACATGTTACCCGGTGTAGTAGGCTCAAACGACACCCCCATGTCATTTGGGCCTGAGGGGAGTCATCTGGGCCTAGGCTCAAATAACTCGTCTGAGTCGTCTGAGCCTGGGGAGTCATTTGAGCCTCCTACACCGGCATGTGACATGCCAATGGAAACAACAGCAAGCAGACTATCTACCCCTCGACTGTTACGTGTGTACCCTTTTAAAGTCACTCATCCCAACATGACCTACATTATAGATACAGTTAAGATTGGACTCGTCCAAATTACGCGGGGAAATAACAAACGGAAACACCCCTTAACTCCGCGATTTCACATTCAAACATGTCGGGACGTTGTGAACATGGATGTACGTCTATCATGGATTATTACAGTGTGGCTAAGGCTGAAGGTAAGTATTTATCGACGGATGCTCTCAGTGGTATGTGTATCATTTTGCAAGACGTGCAATAAACAAGATTAAGCTAATTCAAATGGTTTCATGCCGTTCATGATCAGTAATGGAAGCTCGGCGGGAAAGTGACACTTGACTTAATGCCCCTGGTTCATTTTATAGTTGATGTCATGTGAAAACTGAAGAAGCCGTATTTGTTAAATATACAGAATAATTTAATTTCCAATGACGGCAAATGGCAAAACAAGAAATATTGTTATATGGCACCATGTGACATTAATATAATTGAGGTATCAAATGAATTCACGTATATTTAAACAGATCACACCATCAGTTGTAAAGATTGTTTCTTGCATATACATGTAGTTTACTGTCAGTGTCAAACCGACCCTCGTCAGATTTCCGCTCTAAGGATATACATGTTTTACCAGCTCTGTATACAAAGCCAGGCAGTATATCCACAGCTTCACAGATGGACATGTAATACTTATTACAGAGGGATTTATGTTCACTTTTGAAGGTAAGCCTTTTTTGTCTGTTACTGTTTTAGTTAGAGAGAAATGAAACATATTTTGGGGAACATAATGAACATGATTGTATAAGATGTAAATGTGCGAAAGAAATCTAGACACCAAACATGGCATACTTAGGAGTGTGATGTGTAAAACACTGTCTCACGTGTTCATGTGTTGTATAGCAAATAGAAAAGGGATAATACCGGTAGTTTTTTGTGAAGATTTTAAACATTTATTGTCAATGGGTGACAGAAAAAAGGCAAAATTAACTGAAATGAAAATATTTATTGAGTATACTTTGAATTGATAACTGAAACTTTACAATACTGATAATAACATAATGATGATATGGGCTAAACTGCTTGTCAGATTGAAAAGTCCAATGATTTAACTGTGTACACTAGACTTACCTGTGGAGCCTAATATCCTTTCAATGTTTCTTTTCACCACTTAGACACACTGACACATTTCAAAACAACTTGTGGAAAGAGCGGACAAATTAAACACAGAATCTGAGTATGAAATTTTATAATCATTTGAAAGCCAATGGGGTCCATTTTCAGGTAAACTGAACACCAACACTCTTTAATTTTTTGTTGTTGAAAAGTTTTGAGTTTTGAACTTTGTGCTTGTGTTGATTGTTTGTAGTTTAAAGTCCGACTCAGCAATATTCCAGCTATATGACGGTGGTATGTAAATAAAAGAGTCAGGACCAGACAATCCAGTGATTCATATCATGAGCATCGATCCACCCAATTCGATTACAAGGACAAGTCAGCCAGCCTGACCTCCCGATCGCGTCGTCCAGGCCGCCGAAGGGGTCGGGTCCGGGGGTCCTTATTTTGTGGGTGTCGCATTTTACATCGTCAAGAGTAATTATTTGTATAATATTTGCGACTCTGATTCCTGTCTTTAATTGATTGAGTACGGTCGTCATTTGAAAGAATATGATTATAAATAGCCTAACCAATTCTGTTCTCATAAAACAATTGAAGTAAAAATGATAATTCATTTTATCAGGGTACAAGGTATATTATTTTGAATAACATGAAATATATACTTTGTACTGTAGGAGGTGCTTGTTTTCGTAATACAAAAAAAATATTCCATAATTATTGACACATATTCTCAAACATTTCTGTGAAAGTTAATCTAGACTCAGATTAGAAGCCTCTGATTGGTTGTCCTGGGTGACGTCGGTTCGAGTCCGACCAGAGGGTATATGATGAGCCTGTTAAATATGTTTACAGTATTTAAAATGTATTTCCACAACTAAATTATTTGTATTTAGTATAATTGAAATTTCATATATGAACTGTCATGATTCAGACTGAATCGAAACTAGGGGTTATAGTCAATTCAACATGCATTATAAGATACCTTAACACGACGAGAGAAACGTGAACATGGTCAAACTCTCCTTCAACGACACCTTTTGTTATTTTTAATTTTAAACTATCTATGTTTTTGTCCTGTCCAATAACTTGTTGATCTCATTGATTGACGTGTGTGAATGACGAATCGGTGTGGACTTTTCTTATACAGTTTGCATAAAATAGTAATCATAAAAAAAGTTAATAACAACTGAAATTCCACAAACGAAAGATTAACTGACCCCTTTGATTTGGGAAATTAAGTAAAATCTACTAAAAAAATAAGGGTTAAATTCCACACCAATTTTATTCAAACAAAAGTTTTACTCAACACTTTTCAAGCGTAGTCTTTGGTAAAGGTCTGCCTCATAGTCTTTGAACCATATTACTTTCAGCCCTTACTGTTATGCAAACCACCATATGAAGCAAGTCTAGATTTTACACAGGTTCGGGTTCTGAAACTCATATCTCACTGGGGCTCCTTTTCAATAAATATGACAATGAAATGTTTGTTTCTATCAAAAACATTTGTTTTCAGAGACTAGGGGTAGTCAACTCAAATCAAACCGTCGTCTTATAAATTGAATATTGCCCAGTTGTTGAACAACAAACAAACAAGCAACTCAAATTCACTTTATTTATGCGTCAGTTCATTAACAATGATATATAAAGCGTGCCAAAGGGACAAAATTGAATTGAGGTTGGCAATGACAGGTTAAGGTGTGTACATGAACGGTTCTTAGACAATAATATTACTTGCTTTTCAAATTATAGTTGTTATTTGTTATAAGATTTGTATTTCTAATGTTATATGAAGTTTTCATAAATATAAATTTAAATAAAGGAATGCATTGACAGGTGGAGGAGGGTACATGGTAGTATGTTTTCTCTGCCGTATGATTACAGTTGTTGATGATTTGCATATCTGGGTCGGTTATGACATGTTTACAAGCCGAGGCTGTAATATGGCGGGAATCTGCTGTGACAGCCCAGGCAAGTAGAGTGGACGGCTAACATTTTACTATGCCAAAGAAGACAAGAAATTAAAAATATTCAAAAAGATGGTTTCTATCACGCTACTTCTTGGACAAGTTCCAGTTGTTTCGTTTTTCGTGCAGGCAGGGGTAGTGGTTGAAGCAAACACCAATCAGATGAAGCGTGTTCAACCTTTCCCCTTTCACCCTCACTATTCCATATTCGAGGTCAGCTGTCAGGATCACCACAATACGGCCAAGTTTAGACGGAAAGTCAGGTAAATCAGTTTGAACAGTGTGATTGCTTGTTTAGTCTCCTCTCAATCGCAGAATCTTACGGAACACTCTAAGAATGCTTGTCATTTCCCAGCTTCAAACACAGTGCAGCGTATTTAATTTATTTACAATCAGGTCATTTACACCACGCGAACCCTGACTCGAATAATTCCTATATACCCTAGGTGTCGGGGCCATAACAGTAAATGTCGAAAAAATCCCTTTATTCCTCTATTTACAGATGTGGTCCGTATCAGTATTATACCCTGTTCTGAAAAAAAGCAAATGATAGTTTTCTCTCATTTCACTCGCGTAGCCACAAAGAATCTGTAGGTATTTTTAGAATCCCACATGGGTCGGCCATGCCGGAAAGGAAAACGTTATGCGTTTATGTTTTATGTATTATCCTCATCCACGGTCACCTTGTTAAGACACGTTTCACAAATCATGCAGTGTGACCACCATAGAAATGTTCCAACCACATCATCCACAAAGTATCACGAAATCAAAATGTCTTCCCCTTTTGGACAGGGTAACCTAACTGTGCCCTATGATTCGTGACAGTTTTAAATAGTCGACAAGGTGTGTTCGGTCTGTTAACGTTATACTTCCAGCCAAGGACTGCAATTTAAACTCTCATTTCATAATTATTTTATTCTGCAAATACCACCCGTGTATCCACATACTGTGCATGTAATTCAGATTTGTTCCTCACAGGGAGGGTGTGGAGGTAAGGAGCTTGTGTAGCATCAGTACTTGTTATCTATATCCCCAGTCGTCTAAGGCGCCGTGATTCGCTGTGCAGAGTTGCGTCCATTGGGCACGCCAGAAACCTATGATTGAGGGTTCGAATCCCGGTTCGCCCCGAATATGTGTCTAGGTTTGTCAGCACCATGCCCGTGCTGGTGGGTTTCACCGAAGTGTGAGACCTGCATCACTTCGGGCTTTCCTCCCACATTAAGCTGACACGCCGTAATATAACTGGAATACTGTAAAAAGCGGCGTTAAACCCAACTCACTCACTGTTATCTCTTTGCGATGCAGTTCATACTTTGGGTCTTTTACTCCGTGATGTAGTCAGTCAGGTCTTGTGACAACCTTTGTAATGATTCTCAATATTGTCGATATTGTTTTCCGGATCATTTCCCGCGTTGTCCTTGCCCCACATATGTGTGTACGAATGAAGCCACTTTTGTCATCCAGGCCCTGGTGCAATACCTTCACTTCTTTCTTCTTAGTCATTGGCATTTTTAGTGCCCCCTCATTGTCTCCTAGATTTTGTCAATTGTATCTTATCCGAAAGAGCACATGTCCTAATCTAAGCACCCTGTGGGTAATATCTTACATACAGATCTCATTGTCGCAATACCTCTTCCCATGTCGGATGCAACAGGGCATGTATGTTCATCACTTTGAGCTCTTTCCCGCGATTTATTGTCTAAATCTATTACATTTGCTGTATAAGACTATGTTGTTGTTCCCCATAAATTCCTAATCCTATGCCTTAAGAAAAAGTGCTGAACTTTGATGGGTGAATACCCGATGTTATGTATCCTTGCGCAGCCTTTAAATTCACTAACAATGTTCCGTCTTCTACAAAAGGAGATGAATACCAATTCAGAAAGTGTCCTTTGCTGTAATTTAAGTTGATTTCGCTTGCCAAACGCACATTAGTATTGCCATGACCATGTTTACTCCATCCACATTTTGATACATGTTCCTGATAATCCTGTACAAGATGCAGCACAGCATAGGGAGTGCAAACAAACAAGTCTTCATTGAGACTGCTATCAATAGAGAAACACTTGCGACATCATCAGTAGTTTTAACGGTGCCTGGAGCACCGTCAGCACTACCCCATGCCTTTACGAGAAAATCGTCATCAACAACCGGAACTTGTCCAAGAAGTAGCGTGATGGAAACCATCTTTTTGAATACTTCTAATTTATTGTCTTCATTGGCATAGTAAAGTGTTAGTCGCTCACTCTGCTTGGAAGTACTAATTTTCTCTTCATATTTCTCTCATTCTGTGCTTCGGGTTGTCAGTTGGTCTTTTCTCGGATTTTGTTGCCGATTTATGTAACAAAGGGGAGCACCATCAAGTGTTGAGCCAGTTGAAGAAGTCTTTGTATAATTCAATTCAGTGTTCTTCTCATTTATTTTTCAGTTTCGAAGGGTTTAGGGGAAATCAAAACTAGGGAGCATAGTTAATCTAATAACAATAAAATTCCTTTTCATTATATATTGTATTATATACATTTTTATGTACAGATTAAATTAAAAAATGCAGGAAAGAGGGTTTGGGTGATCCTGGCACAGTCAGGCTGGTTAGGCTCATCATTAGCTCAGGGCCCTTGCCCCCTCTACATGCAGCCCAGAAAGAGAATGGGACCGAGAACAATGGGGGGTCGGACAACTTGGTACTTGGGATGCAAACGTGACATTTCGAAAACGAGGTCCGCATATTTGCCATGTTTTCCTCAATCTTGTCAATCACATTAGTGCCAAAGGGGACTATAGAAAAGATGAAAACAAAACAAAAACAACACTTGTTACTCTTCGCCTAAGTGAAGAACAAGACGAGGAAATAACAGGATTTTTTATAAACTTTAACTGGGAGATTGTGCAGGAGAAATATGAAAGGCACAACAATACACAAGATGGAAGTGGAGAGATTGAAGGTGACCGTGTTTCAGAACATGAGGAGGACGTTGCTGCTGAAGTTCGTGTTGGAAGTAGAATTGGCAATACTGAGAGAATTGGCAATACTGAGAACATTGAGCCAACGTCATCATTGCTTCTGGATACTATGCGTTATCTAAAAGAGACAGACTGTTTTTTTAGGTGAACAAATGACTTGCCTTTGCATCAGTTTCTGACAGTTGTTGCCGGTGGGGCTGAATACGCTGACCAGATAAATGTTTCTCATAATTTCCGAGCTTTAAAATGCAGCCATGGTACCGATATATGCATGTGATGTAAAACTACAAGGTGGGTTGTCACAATAGATTCCCGCCATATTATTCAGAACAGGTTGTAAACATAACCTCTGACACGCGAACTCCGACCCAGATATGCAAATGATCAACAAATGTAAACATACCGCAGAGAACAGTTGAAATATTTATCAAAGCTGCAAAACAGTGCGTTTGTTATTAACAAAAGAGCGCATACTTAATCACACTGTCACCAGCTTCAACCAACATTCAGATAAGTTCACTTAACAAGCTTGTTTGGAAAAGAGTTGAAAATTATCATGGCCATTTCATTTCGCGTGATTTAGGTGCGCATTGTGGTTCATAAGGCAGGAGTGATCTCCCTTCGAATACATATTTTTAGTGTTGTCTCCTCCGCTCTCACGTGTATTCAGTGTCATTCTAAATGAAAGTTTTGTTTGCGGAGATAATTCACTCTTCAGGTATGGTACTTGTATGTTGAACATTTCTCAGAAATAATGTCTGGGTGTTAACTTGAATTTGGCTTGTGTAATTTCTTTCAATGTATGCTCATAGCCGCAATGTGTGCTTCTGTATCCGTAGACGAGTCAATTATCAACTCGACGTTAGTTGTAGTTTGTTTACTTTTTGTTGTTGTATGTGTTTGTTGTTTAACGCCACACTCATCTATATTCCAGCTATATGACGGCGGTCTGTAAATAATCGAGTCTGGACGAGACAATCCAGTAATTGACATTATGAGCATCGATCCACGCAATTGGGATACGATGACATGCATCAACCATGTCAGCGAGCCTGACCCCTCTATTCCCGTTAGTCGCCTCTTACGACAAGTTTAGTTTACATTATTTTGCACTTTAAGTAGTTTTATATAGTTAACTACATACAATTTGTTGAGTATTATGATAAAACCGGTAAAGTGGCACATTATCAGAGTTTTAAACCATATTATTTTTGAACTTTTGGAAGAGTCCATTATGGAGTGTAAAATTGTCCCGCCTGTCATTTTGTTATTTTTGGATGCATTCATGGTTTAGCATCGGAGATGTTCTATTATTATTACAGATTGAAGTGTTTTGAGGCCAACCAATAACGAAAGGAAATATTAACTTTTAGAATATTTAATCTTCCATTTGGTAGTCATTTTTTAAAAGGGCATTGAGGTAATGTAAAATGCAAATGATAACAAATGAAAATTAATGGCGTCATTTATTTATTTTGTAATTTATTTTTATTTACAGAATATTCCCTGTGTAGAGCTGGCCCACGTGGTGCACTTGTCAACTTACATCAATAAAGGGATATTTGAAGATAATCTCAGCAGCCATTTATTCATTTACAATCAACCCCTTGGTGTCAGGTCGCAACAGTAAAGCCTAATACACATCTTAATTCCAGGTGTGTTCTGTATCAGTATATTACCCTGTTCTGAAACAGAGGACCTGCGTCAGTAAATGATGTTCCGAATGGAATGACATTGACCTATAAGTGCCATACAATCATAATACGTATGATAATAACAAACAATATATGAAGATGTACCTCAATTAAAGAAAACTTATTTCTGACAAGTCATTACACAAGATCGAGATGGATAAATCCAAATCGAATTATAAGAATTCTTTAAGATTTACTACGATCTTGGCGCTTCGATTATCCTAAGTCAGTGTTAAAGTATGAGAGAAACAACGCTCCTAATTGTAATTGTAAAAGATGTTGATCATCCATATTCTTACTTTGTGCTCCGATTTCTAATTGCCTCTCAAAGAAGTTAAAAGGTAAAACTGTCACGATATACTTAATATTGTCTTTTGCTCATGACAGAATACACTTTTTATCATCTTGGACCTCTTCCAAGTTAACATCACAATGGGAAAATAATTTTGAATACACACACTGACATAAATATTTCAATGGACGTCAGAATATAGTATAACATTTACAACGATGTATAGTTTGAACAGTTCTGAAATACAAACACATATCTACTTTGTTTCCTTAGCGCTATAGAGATTGGTACTGAATTATTTGAATGATTATTACTGATAAAAGAATACATAAACTTTATTGAAGTTTGTAAATGCTCTTGTAAAAAGTAAGTATATGGTCTTTTGCAGAATTAGTAAATGAGTTCACATCCCGCCATGAGTGAACAATGCACTGGAACTACCCCGCCCTACAACCCCACCATCACGGTGAGGACGTTCGAGGCTCAGCTGACCGCCCAGGCCCACGTTGTCGCCAATGCTGTCGGCCATGCTGTCCCTCAGATCGTGCCCCCGGGGAATCCGCAGCAACCAAGTCCCGATGACGACCCCCATGCACCACTCGGCAACAGGGACGTGTTGCTGCCTTCATGTATAAGAACGAACCTCACCGGTGCTGCACCCTCGTTCAAGTCGTCCTATGTCATTGGGTGATGTTACATAGTGGACGTTACCATCGGAAGGGGAGATCCTGATAAACACTATTTATATTTCTTTGCAAATAGACATTAGATATGAAGATCATCTTCAAACCAAATATAAACATCCGTATTCAATTTACATGATGAGATATACAATGTATATCTGTGATTAGATGTACGATATATATGTCTACATATAAAATGTCTTTCTGTGATCAGATATATGATGTATATATGTGAGGTATTGTATTTATATATGTGATGAGGATTTATGATGTACATATGTGCTGAGGCATATGATGTATATATGTGATGAGGTATATGATGTATATATGTGATGAGGTATATGATGTACATACGTGATGAGGCATATGATGTATATATGTGATGAGGCATATGATGTATATATGTGATAAGGTATATGATGTACATACGTGATGAGGCATATGATGTATATATGTGATGAGGCATATGATGTATATATGTGATGAGGTATATGATGTACATACGTGATGAGGTATATGATGTATATATGTGATGAGGCATATGATGTATATATGTGATGAGGTATATGATGTACATATGTGATGAGGTATATGATGTATAAATGTGATGAGGCATATGATGTACATACGTGATGAGGTATATGATGTATATATGTGATGAGGCATATGATGTACATACGTGATGAGGTATATGATGTACATATGTGATGAGGTATATGATGTATATATGTGATGAGGTATATGATGTACATATGTGATGAGGCATATGATGTATATATGTGATGAGGTATATGATGTACATACGTGATGAGGTATATGATGTATATATGTGATGAGGTATATGATGTACATACGTGATGAGGTATATGATGTATATATGTGATGAGGTATATGATGTACATACGTGATGAGGTATATGATGTATATATGTGATGAGGCATATGATGTATATATGTGATGAGGTATATGATGTATATATGTGATGAGGTATATGATGTACATACGTGATGAGGCATATGATGTATATATGTGAAGAGGTATATGATGTATATATGTGATAAGATAAAATATGTTTTTATGTCATGAGGAATATAATGTATATATGTGTGAAGTTACCCAGAATTAGGAAAGATCAAAGCTAACTAATGATTTGAATGAAGCTGTCGTTGAGGTGTACATTTACAATACACGCATTATCTAATCACAATGAAATTGAAACATCATGCAGGAACAGCACGTGATGCACGTGCAAATATAAGCCAAATTGTGTGCGTCAACAGGGCAAGTCACACACATTATGGAATTGAGCGGGGCACACGCTTAAAAACGCCGTCAAACAAGTACCGTAAAACAGCTGCGGTTTATTCGAAAATGACAGATGATTACAGAAGTACAAAGAAATCGAATGATGGTAATGAATGGATAAGAAAAGGGGAGGGTATGACCCACGGAACATGTTGGCGGTGCATTTGTGATAAAGACGCGCTACAGATCCACCAGTTTACACTGATATTTATATGTATTTTTGATCATTTCCTCAATAAATGTACATAGCTTATTTTAATACTTACATCGTCCCTATGGATCTAGTAGTTAGCTTGCTACTCGTGTTTTTCCCATGTTCAGAAATGCACTTTGGCTAAGCGCCCGAGACTACTGTATTCCCCGTGCTCATGAAGATCCGGGGTAGAATAGATCTTCAGCAACCCTTGCTTGTCGTAAAAGGCAACTATGCTTGTCGTAAAAGGCGACTAACGGGATCGGGTGGCCAGCCTCGCTTGCTTGGTTGATGTATGTCATCAATCCCAGTTGCGTGGTTCGATTCTTATGATACCAATCATTGGATAGTCTGGTCCAAACAAAATTATTTACAGACTGCCGTCAGAAATAATGAAATAGTGATGATACCAGGTGTTCGCGGTGAGCGTATCCTGTCCCACTGGTGGTACCCGTTACAAACACAAGAACAGGTGGACCATCTTCCATCTTCATCTTGAAGACAAAATAAGGATTTTATAGATAGAGTCCAAAAAACGTTCAAGAATAAAAAAATGTCCGCAATGTAAACTAGACTGAGAACAAGGCCCTTAGGTATAAAATTTAGTTTAGACCTTGATGAAATAACTGATATCACTTTAGTGATAAACTTAAATCATGTAAAACTCTGATGAATATTTTGTCTGCCAGTAACTTGACAACACTGAAAGGAAAATCAATTTTAAAATCCATTATTTTACTGAAACTAAACCATCTTTCTTCCATACCTAAGCCATCACAAAATATCATTGATAGTTTTCAAATTTGTTTGGAGAAAAAAGCCCGATAAGATAAAAAAAAAAAGAAGAAAATAAAAAAAATTAAAGTTAAAAGAAATCAAAGAATTAATTCAACCTCTCAGGTTCAAAAGTTGTAATCACTGGAAACCAAATATTCTCCCAAATATAAGAACCATTTTTTATTATGATCTTATCTTAACTTGGTTTCATAACTTTTAAGGTAGTCTTCCAATACACAATGATGACATTCTCGGTCAAATGATTTGCCACAACAACCACATCAGAATTGACAAGGAAAGTATATTTTATGAAAGATGGAGCATTGAGGGGGCCCGGTTCACTAACGATTTAATAGATAAGAATGATCATTTTGTGACCTTTCCGAAATTAAAAGAGATTTATTTTGCAGGAATAATACGTTCTGTGTGTGAAGATAGAACTCTCCTCCTCTTCCATCCAGCTTACTTCCTTCACTTAAAGACGATGAGGGATCACATAAGTTTTACACAACATCAATTGAGAAACACTGTTGTAAACAGCAACATATTAGAAAATTGGGGAACTAACTGCAGACACATTTCCCCAAATGGACAAAATGTAACATGATCCCACTTAGATGTACAGGGCACACTTCAAAACACTGGTTTTAATAAAAAAGTTTATTTGTTTAACAAGTTGTTACTAAGTAGGATGTTGAGTACGTGTGATTTTTGCAAATTAGAATTAGGAACTTTACCACATGTGTCTTGGGAATGTAGAAACATTCGTCGACTTTGGACATTTTTGGAAAGTTGGCTCTTTGAGAAAACAGAATTGAAAATCGTTCTTAACTAGGAGAATGTATTTCTTGGTTTCCCGGAAAGAAATGATGGCCCATTGAGTATAATAGACATTAGTTGTGAAAAAGCAACCTCATTTACGAAATTAAACACGAAGGATTACCAACTTTCCAAAATGTTAAACTTAAACTATCCGAATACTACAATGTTACTAAATGTGCAGATGCCAAGACCAGCAATATTGATAAATTCAACAAGTTCTGTAGTCTGTCTTACAGACCCTGATACAAATATATCAAATACAGCCCAATGCAAGTCTATAATGTTTGGCAAGTCTAGATTACTGCCGCATGAAGAGCGTCTCTGGGCTCCCTTTTAATATATTTTCATTAAGACAATTGAACAACAGTTTTTTCTGGACGAGATGTTCGTCTACAAGTTCTGGTCAGCATGTCATATACTTTATATGTAATTTGTGAGAATGATCAACATACAATACAGATGTGAAGAAAAGGCACCCCAAAAAAATATTTCGTGCTATAGTACTCTATGCAATTTCAGTCAGAAATTTATGGAACATGGTTTACATATCGTGTTCATGATTTATTGGGTAGGTTTTACCCCCACCTCCAACCCACTCCATCCACCCACCCACTGAAGGTACAAACACTTCTTTTTTTAAATCTTGGATCCGCCCCTAGCTAGAAACATACAATTTCTCCAAATAAATCTACTTCAAACACATCATGAGCATTCCAGGGATGTGAATCAAACTGTTGTATTGTTTGATCTTCATGCCTGTTCAGTTTGTTTCTGCGAGACCAGTCACGTGATATTAAAAGAATTTGCCGCCAGTCGTTGCATGTTGGACGTAAACACCAACCCTGACGTGCACAGATCAGCGGATTTTTAAATAAAATGGTTTGATTACTGCATAGCCAAGTTATTTATCAATGTACAAATTATCGTGTGTGTTAACACAACAACTACCAGTTGTCAATATGGTGCTATACTTAGAAACATTCATTTTACTAAGCGAAGATATCAAACTGTCTGTTTTGATGCTATTTATAGCGTGGCGAGGAAATAGGCCGCACATGTTACCTGACAGCAGTCGCCGAAAGGTAAACGGGTTTAAACATTATTCTTTCATATTTTGTCTTCTGTCAGTCACAGAATCTTACGGAACACTCTCAGAATGTTTTTAATTTCCCAGTTTCCCACACAGTGCAGCGTATTTTATTCATTAACAATCAGTCTTACATACCGGCCCAAACCTAAATTCCACTATTTACATAGGTGGTTTGTATCGGTATATTACCCTGTTTAAAAAACAAAGCAGTATAACAAAGCACTGATATTGTAAAGCTGTAGAGCAGTCAGGAATCAGCTGTGGCGTTGACAGCTTTGTTATATCATATATCAATTATTTTGTATTGATAAAGTAGACGCCATTTTAAACGGTTTAGTGTGTGTTGTTCCCTTGTGGAATCTTGTAACATTTCACACGTCATTTCTTGAGGGTCTGACAATACGTCAGTTTCTGGTAGTATTGAGTATTGGTCTGACCTGCTGTGTCTGATTTTTTAAAATAAATAGTTTTCAATAGTCGGTGTCATCCTTTCAATATGTCTGTTGCATTGAGGATATCTCGGTGATTTTGAGGTATGTTCGATTCCCCATTCGGCACTGAGGGTGGTGAGGAAGTGGTCCATTATCTGTTATCTGTGTTTATTCTCATGATAACATCAATTGAGAACATTTTGTATAGTTAGTATTAGGTAATGCAATACAAAGACACGTAACGCTCTCTGCTGATAGGAAATTTATCCTAAAATGGCCACTCAAGTAGGTTCCTTTCAAATAAGTGAATACTAATGATTTATCAAAAATAATAGAACACAAAGCTACCGACACTCAGGATGAATTAATTGGGTGAGGATCTGCTAACTTTCATTTAATTTAAGTCTTCTTTAAACATTTTCAGGATCGACTAACATATGTCATAGCTTCTTCCATAATTATCCTTATTATTTCTGATACATGTTTCTAATGAAGTGTAAATGAAAAGCAAAAGAGATGGGGAGGAAATCTATCTATCCAATTACGAATTGATGTATATATTCTTCACACTGTGGGGAAATATCTTTTAGGGACAGAAAGTATTTTGTAGGCGACTGCTTCAAAGCATACACTAGTTTTCTCTTAACAATTGTATTTACAGACATATACACTTGTTCCAGGACATCCAAACTATGGGGCAATTTCTGTTACACGCGCACTTCCGAGCATTAGGCAAAATAAAAATGAGGTAGTATGAAGCTATTTGAGGAATACGCTGTTTGGATAACCTTACGACCTCTGTCATGTATATCCTTTTCACAAATCATTAGCCTCTGAGTTCACTTTAGTTTCACAAATGGCAAAGGCGATTAATTGGTGACATGATATTAATTGAAAAAAACTATGCTCCTTATATAAAATAAACATTAGATTGTACTTCCCAAAATAAAACACTTCGGAGAAATAATTTTGATACTAAGCTTGAAAAGTTGAAATTTCTCAAGAGAGACCATATACATGTAAAAATATTAAGAAAAAAATGAGCCAAACATGATAGATATCGATGAATGTATATTCTGCAATCGATTTTTCTCGTCAAGGTATATCCAATTGCTTAGAATATGAACATTGGTATATGTAACCAGTTGTAACACAAAATTGCATACATGTCATGTTTTGGGCTTCATAGGATTATGCAAATATTTAAAAATGTTTCATAGTTAGTTTCTCTCCGTACCGTCATGTGTCGCCATAGCTGAGGTCAACGATAAGACGTTATCAAATAAAACAATGCGGATTCAAACCCTGCTATCGAAACATGATTTCCGACAAAATTTGAAATCATTTACTTGTCAAAATATTTTAAAAATAGTTCCGTCTATTCCAAGTGTAAATTAAAATGAAATGTTGGTTCAAGATCATGTGTAATTGACAAACAACTGTCTATTCATGAAAAAATAATTTAGCCTTAAAATGACGTCACAGATGTGTGTTATTACGGTTAATCAACACACAAACAAACACTTTAGCCCAACCAGGAATAACACCAGTCTTGGTACAAGGAACCGCGTTAATTCGTCAGCCCCGTTCCCAGTGTTATGGATCAATGAATCATGTACGTAATATGTGATTTGATTTTGTATTTGTTTTAAATTTAAATTTATTTCATTGCTGGAAATCAAATGGATTCGGCACAAGTGACACACTTACGAGGCCTTCTCCTAAATAAAGTTCTTTACAATGTAATATGTGAAAAGTGATAGTGCAGAATACATGTACAGTGCATAGACAAAGATTGTAACAATACTTGTAATCCAATAAGGAGTTTCTGAACAAGTCCTTTTCTTTACCGAAGCCTGTTGTGTCAAAGCGAGCGGAGAACATCTTCAATTCATTCGCAAAGTTCAAGTTATCTGCAAGACTTATTTTTGCCCGTTTCTTATCTGTCCCAGCTATAGTCATTACGCCCTTCCAAGCCCGTCTAAGATCATAATCAGCAAACTGGGTTTCTATTTTTGACTTTGGTGTTTCTTTCTGAACAGATTTAACCTTCCAGCATCAGTTTTGAAGGACAAACCAGTCCATCTCTTATAAAGTTCTACATATGTACTGACATTGTGTTGACTGGACCCGAGAAGATCCGGGGTAGAATAGGTCTTCAGCAACCCATGCTTGCCGTAAAAGGCGACTATGCTTGTCGTAAGAGGCGACTAACGGGATCGGGTGGTCAGGCTCGCTGACTTGCTTGATGCAAGTCGTATTTCAATTGCTCATGATGTCAGTCACTGGATTGTCTGGTCCAGAATCGAATATTTACAGACCGAAACTCATATAGCCGAAGGGGTCGGGTCCGAGGGTCCTTGTTTTACGGGTCTCGCATATTACATCGTCAATTATTTGTGTACTATTTGCTACTCTGAATTCTGTCTTTAATTTAGAGAGAACGGTCGTCATTAGAAAGAATATGATTATTCTCAAATAGAACCATGATAGTTAATCTAGACTCAGATTAGACGCCTCTGATTGGTTGCCCTGGATGGCGTCGGTTTCCAACATAATTTAGCGTATTTTATTCAATTATAATCAAGTCATTTACACCACGCGATCACATGTACATAGCTGGTGTCGGAGATACACCGGGCGCCAAATATCTGACAGTAAGCGTAAAAGTCGACAATGTCGCTTATTTCTCTATTTACAGATGTGATCCGCATCAGTACTATGACCGGTTCTAAAACGAATCAGCATAAGAAGGAGACCTGTGAAAAAAATGATCTTCCAAAGAATGAATGAATGGTAGTATGTCAAGCCAAACCACCGTGTTCATGTGACATGTGTTCGTGTTACTCGTGTAACCACAAAGTCACGTGACAACATGGCGGTATTTTTAGAATCGCACATGGTTCGTCCCTGTGGACCTTTGAAAAGGTAAACTTTATGCGTTTATGTTAAGTACAGTATTATCCTCAGGATGTAAATACATCTAAACCAGTACATCCACGGTCACCTTGTCAGGACGCGTTTCACAAACCAGTGTGTCCACCACAGAAATGTTCCAACCATATCATCCACAACGTATTACGAAATCCACCTGCCTTCCTCCTTTGGACAGGGTAACCTAACTGCCTCTGATTCTTGACAGTTTTAGATAGTCGACATGATGTGCTCGGTCTGTTATACTTCCAGCCAAGGACTGCAATTTAAACTCTCATTATTTTATTCTGCAAATACCACCCGTGTATCCACACACTGGAGCATGGGTTTGTTAAATGACTCAACATTCTGTGCATGTAATTCAGATTTGTTCTACACAGGGAGGGTGTGAAGGTTATGAGCTTGTTCAGCATCTTTACATGTCATCTATTTCCGTTGCAGTCTATGCTTTGGGTCACTTCTGTACCGTAATGCAGCAAGGCAGGTCTAGTGACAACCTTTGTAATGATGAGCAATGTTATCGATATTATTCTTTAGCTTTTCCGGATCATTTCACGCGTTGTCCTTGCCCCAAATAAGTGTGTACAAATGAAGTCACGTTTGTCATCCAGGCCCTGGTGCAATATCTTCACTTCATTCTTCTCTGTGATTGGCATTTTGAGTGTCGCCTCATTGTCTCCTAGATTTTGTCAATTGTAGCTTATCCAAACAGTCGTACATTTTTCAAAGTGCACATATTTGGGGGCTTGGACAACGCGCGATATGATCCGGAAAAGAATTATTAGTGAATTTAAAGGCTGCGCATGGATAGCATCGGGTATAATTCACCTATCAAAGTTCAACATTTTTTCTTAAGGCATAGGATTAGGAAATTACGAAACAACTGGAACTTGTCCAAGAAGTAGCGTGATAGAAACCATCTTTTTGAATATTTTTAATTTTCTTGTCTTCATTGGCATAGTAAAGTGTTAGTAGTTCACTCTGCTTGCCTGGGCTGTAAATGCAGATTCCCGCCATATTACTCAGAGGAAAAGCCTCGGTTTGTAAACATAACCTCTGACATACGAACTCCGACCCAGATATGCAAATCATCAACAACTGTAAACATACGGCAGAGAATAGTTGAAATATTTATCAAAGCTACAAAACAGTGCGTTTGTTATTAACAAAAGAGCGCATGCTTGATCACGCTGTCACCAACTACAACTGTGACAAAACGTAGCATTCACATTAGTTTTCTAAACAAGCTTGTTTGGAAAACAATCGCAATCGCAGTCAATAATTCGGGTTTTTTTACATTATTTTGCACTTGAAGTAGTATTTTAATGTAAACGTATTATAATTTGTTGAGTATTATGATAAAACCGGTAACGTGACACATTGTCATAGTTTTTAAACCACATTTTCTCCATATTTGTTAACTTTTATGAAGGGTAAATTTTCGCGCCTGTCGTTTTGTATGGTTTTGGATCCATTCCTGGTAAAACATTGGAAATATGCTATTATTATTATTATTATTATTATTATTATTATTTCAGATTCAGAAAGTGTTTGGAAGCCAACCATACAATTATGAAAGGAAATATTAACCTTTAGAGTATTTAATTTTCCATTTGGTAATGCTAATGAATACAAATGTATATCTGAAGTATCATTTATTTATTTACTTGTGAATTTTGTTTATCTACAGAATTATCCCTCTGTATAGCTAGCGCCACATGGCGCATTTGTCAAACCTACACCAATAACGGGAAATTAGAAGGTATCCTCGACAGTCATTGTTCATTCGAATGCGGAGTATTTACAGTGTATGTAGGTCCCGGTCTATTTGTTAGGTCTCGTGAAATCTCGCGCTATTTATATATTTCTCAGATAGTGTGGGTTTTTCCACAATTTTATTACTTTCCCGTCCTGGCCTCGCATCAGATGTGATAGCAGACGACACTCTACGTTCATCGACATACAGCTCACAGTAAACGTCAACATAGCAATGGAAGTTCTTTTTTAGTAATTGCATGTATCCATTTAGGTTAAGACACAGAGGGTATTTCAACCCCATATGACAATATCCCCACCCCGACACTTACATTGTATCCATACATAAGGTCAGAAGTTAATTGCCAAGAGGGTAGTTGTCATTAAAACATTAAAACTATTTCCAGGCATTCATTGGATGTAATACAGTTCTATGTATCTGACATAATAAAGATTGCATTTATTCACAAAATATTTGAACAGTTTTATCAGTTGTCTTTAAAAAGATCATTTGTCATTCATGTATGTCATATGTCATATTCTATATTTTCATATTTGATATTCAAAATAATTTATGTATGTGGTAGAGAAAACTGGATATTTCAGATACTGCATAACCTGGTGCCTTTTGAATTTGACGGAATAAAATCCGTATTTTACTGTATAAAAGAAGTTAAGAACACCCTCTTAACACTTAAAAGTAATAAGTATCTGCATCTGGTGGAACTCAATACATAAGAGGGTTTTTGGTTGTTTTTGCAGAATTGAAAACTACTTTCATCAAAAGAAACAGTCAGCCATGACCCAAGAGTGCAGTGGACCAACCCTATCCTACGTCCCTACCATCATGACCAGGACGTTCCAGGAACAGCTGACTGCCCAGGCCCAGGCTGTGTCCCACCTTTGCCCCCAGGCAGTGCCTCAAGCTGTGCACCAAAATGTTCAGGAAGCTGTCCTCCAGACGGTGCCTCAAGCTGTGCACCAAAATGTTCAGGAAGCTTTCCTCCAGACGGTGCCCCAAGCTGTGCACCAAAATGTTCAGGAAGCTGTCCTCCAGACGGTGCCTCAAGCTGTGCACCAAAATGTTCAGGAAGCTTTCCTCCTGACGGTGCCTCAAGCTGTGCACCAAAATGTTCAGGAAGCTTTCCTCCAGACGGTGCCCCAAGCTGTGCACCAAAATGTTCAGGAAGCTGTCCTCCAGGCTGTGCCCCAAGCTGTGCACCAAAATGTTCAGGAAGCTGTTCTCCAGGCGGTGCCCCAAGCTGTGCCCCAGGCTGTTCAGGAAGCTGTCCTCCAGGCGGTGCCCCAAGCTGTCCCCCAGGCTGTTCAGGAAGCTGTCCACCAGGCGGTGCCCCAAGCTGTTCAGGAAGCTGTCCTCCAGGCGGTGCCCCAAGCTGTGCCCCAGGCTGTTCAGGAAGCTGTCCACCAGGCGGTGCCCCAAGCTGTGCCCCAAGCTGTTCAGGAAGCTGTCCACCAGGCGGTGCCCCAAGCTGTGCCCCAGGCTGTTCAGGAAGCTGTCCTCCAGGCGGTGCCCCAAGCTGTCCCCCAGGCTGTTCAGGAAGCTGTCCACCAGGCAGTGCCCCAAGCTGTTCAGGAAGCTGTCCACCAGGCGATGCCCCAAGCTGTGCCCCAAGCTGTTCAGGAAGCTGTCCACCAGGCGATGCCCCAAGCTGTGCCCCAGGCTGTTCAGGAAGCTGTCCTCCAGGCGGTGCACCAAGCTGTTCCCAATGGCTGTTCAGGAAGCTGTCCTCCAGGCTGTTCAGGAAGCTGTCCTCCAGGCGGTGGCCCAAGATGTGCCCCAAGCTGTTCAGGAAGCTGTCCTCCAGGCGGTGGCCCAAGATGTGCCCCAAGATGTGCACCACCCAGCACCCAATGATTTCCCTCATGCACCTCTCGGTGCTGAAGCCATGTTGCTTCCATCTTGTGCGGTGAAAGAAAACCTGACCACACCCTCATTCAAGTCGTCCTATGTGATTGGCTGATCATTCTTTGAGAAAGGGATGTAACAAGATATTCTTAGTGGTATGCCCAAAACATAAGGTTATACAATTCTCTCTCTCGTTTTGTTGACGGTGTCTTTTGATGAAAGCACATGTTTGGGAGTTGGGAAAACTGCGATGTTTCGATGTAAATGAACGGTTTTCAAAACAGATAATACCTCGACCTAGGTCGTGGAGGACTGTTGTAATTACTATGACGAGGTCAACACTACTTTTTTCTTAACACACAATCTGTGAATGACTACATGTTGTCATGAACATTCTTATTTTGTCATTACTGACCAAACCTATATTTTTTATACCTTGAATATGTATATGTAGACATCATCAGTTGAATTGTGATATGAAAGACGAGTTATTTGTGACAACTTGTATAATGACTTGTATATATATATATATTTAAGAATTGACTTTCACTTTGTGTGCGTTCATTTGAGTATGATGAGTCGAGGGAGAAAGAAGGTCTTCCCTCATCTGTGGCGTGACACAAATGGAACTTCTCGTGCAATGCGATGCCTTTAGACCGAGTATGATGTTCACAATTTATTACATTTGTGATTTAGCTTCTAAAATCCCGTTATTAAGAAGTAACATTTTCATGATATTTTATGTAATAATAATATATATATACATGATAAAAATGAAACTTCTCGTGCAATGCGATGCCTTTAGACCGAGTATGATGTTCACAATTTATTACATTTGTGCTTTAGCTTCTACAATCCCGTTATCTACTCTATTGACTGGCTTACCATAAAGAAAGCAGATAGATAAGGGTGTATACCTGTAAAAAGATATAAATGACATCAATATGAATTGATGAGTCGAAGGAGAAAGAAGGTCCTCCCTCGGCTATTGCGTGACAAAAAGTAGCATTTAAAAGTGTTGACGTCACACTCCAGGTATGTGCTCGAGATACTGTTAGTAAGACAACCAGGAGTAAGAGTGAGAGATGAAGCGCCCGTTAAATGAAATAGAGATGACTTTTGGTTGTTTGTTTATTTGTTGTTTAACGCCGCACTCAGCAGTAGTCCATCTATATGACGGCGGTCTGTAAATAATCGAGTCTGGGCCAGACAATCCAGTGATTTACATCATCAACTTCGATCCACGCAATTGTGATCGATGACATGTATCAACCAAGTCAGCGAGCCTGACCACCCGATCCCATTAGTCGCCTCTTACGGCAATCATAGTCGCCTTTTACGGCATGCATGGGTTGCTTGAAGACCTATTCTACTCCGGATGTTCACGGGTCGAAAATAAATGATGTGATTAGCAGGAGGAGGGACAGCAGTAGGAGTGAGGGGTTTGTGTGGCGGTGTATCAATAAGAGGTGTCATCATGAGATTTCAGTCAATCGTTCTTCCTGGTTTGAAGAATCGTAATTCAGCGCATCACTGGTTCTTTTTGATTGATGTGAGCAAGGAAATAGTCTATGAATATTCATATGCACGCATGGATGAACTTACCGTAGAGCGACTTATCTGAGCAAAATTTAAATTTTTCACAAAAAAAGGGGGTGTGGGGGGGTGGTAACAAGAAAACAACAATATTTTTGTTGTCCTCGCTTGCCCCTTTGTACTTGTACAGTATAAAGCAAATAACTATTTAATACATAAACTGTCAAAACAAAATATGATTGATTTTTTAGAACGATACTCCAAACAATACGTATCTGCTTTTAATGGAGGACATACGACGTGTAACACCATCAAACAATGGTCAGTATACGGGCATACATGTACATACAGTACCTCAGAAGACATAAGAAACAGGTAAAGACGGTGGAGTGAAGCGTATCACAATGGTGATATCTAGTGATTGACAACATGAGAACCGATCCACGGAATTGGGATACGATGACAAGCATCAACTAGCCCGACCATCCGGCCCCGTTTGTCGCCTCTTACGACAAGCATAGTCGCCTTTTACGGCAAACATGGGTTACTGAAGACCTATTTTACCCCGGATCTTCACGGACCAGGTTGTGATGTAGCTGAGTATGGCAGTCAACGGCGTTAGACAACACTCACTTCACTGTTTCTTGCATGTTAGCTACAACATAACAGTGAGTGAGTGAGTGAGTTGGGCTTAACGCCGCTTTTAACAATATTCCAGTTATATCGCGGCGTGTCAGCTTAATGTGGGAGGAAAGCCCGAAGTGATGCAGGTCTAAGACGTTTACCACTTCGGTGAAACCCACGAGCACGGGTATGGTGCTGACAAACCTAGAAACATAATCGGGGCGAACCGGGATTCGAACCCACAATCATAGGTTTCTGGCGTGCCCAAGGGACGCAACTCTGCACAGCGAATCGCGGCGCCTTAGACGACTGGGCCACCCGTGCCCCCACAACATAACAGTGTTTGAGAAAGCCATTCACCATAATACCACATTTGTGAATATATTGGCCTTCGTGATGAATTGGCAAGAAACAACATTTGCTTGAAGATATCCAGATTAACCTCTGTGATAACAAGAGCCAGGGATGGCTGTTGATACACCTACTGCTTCGGAAACGATACTTCTCTAATATCAATGGAAGTCTTGTGGTTTCATTTCTTTCGTGTGTATTTTTATGAGTAAGCATCCGCTCTGGACATGCTGTACAGCACTGTCCCAATCTCAGCCTGGTCATTTTGTATGCATATGACTCTCTGACGATTATGCACTGTCTCTAGATCTATTACCGACAGCTTCGCTTATATATAAGCGCACACGTGCTAGCGTACCGCCGACTTCCGTTAGGTGGCATGTTTGAGCCATGAGGACCCAAAACATGAGCTGGACGTACAAATTATGGCCTAAACCTTTACGATTGAAAGTAAAGCCGAATTCTCGTGGAGTCGGCTTGTTTTGTTTGTGGGCGGGACATAAATGACGGAAGACGTCACGTGTCTGATCATGTGATATTCCATATATGGACTCGTTACTACGAACGCCACTACACTCGTAGTACTTTTCGCGACTGGCAAGTCTTTCATTATTTGTCACTTTGTATTAATTTTCAAGTTTGTCTGACACCTACTACTTCGGAAACGATACTTCTCTAATATCAATGGAAGTCTTGTGGTTTCATTTCTTTCGTGTTTGCATTTTCATTTGAAAGGATCCGCTCTGGACATGCTGTATAACACTGCCCCAATTTCAGCCTGGTCATTTTGTATGCATATGACTCTCTGATAAACAGAATTTACCGAATATTTCAGAACAACGTTCACCGTTTTATTTAGTAGAGCCCAATAGAAGGGCTGATTGATAAAGTCGGAGCCTCATACAGAAAGATTGGACCTGAAGATGTCAAAATCCCCTTCAACGTTGATAAACGCTTTCGCCAAATATTTTTGGGATATTTATTCAAGTTTCGTTGAAGTCCTCTTTGCAGTCCAAAAGGTTTTTTTCACCTTTCCACAGCTGTTGTGATGTCATAACTAGATTCAAAATGGGTTCGGGGCGGTCGGGTAGCCTAGTGGTTAAAGCGTTAGCTCGTCATGCCGAAGACCCGGGTTCGATTCCCGACATGGGTACAATGTGTGAAGCCCATTTCTGGTGTCCCCCGCCGTGATATTGCTGGAATATTGCTAAAAGCGGCGTAAAACCATACTCACTCACTCACTCACTCAAAATGGGTTCCGACAGAATAGGAGCCCAGCACCAAATGCTTGTAAAAAGATTTCGCTTGAAAGTCTATTTTGCTGAGAGTTGTTAACATGGCTACTGCTGTGTGGTGTCAGGCAGCAAACACATACAGTAGACTACGGTTATAACGAACTCAAAGGTACTTCTAATTTTAGTAGTCGGGACCAAAGAAGTAAGTTCGTTATATCCGTCATTTCGTTATAAGCGTGTTCGTTATAACCGTAGTTTACTGTACTTATTCATGCAAATTGTGTGAGTGGTGGGTGCTACCCCTAACGATAGGGCAGGACATGCTTACCCTTTTCGCGAACACCTGATGGCATCATTGATTTTCAGTGGTCCATTCACCTGTTTCGTCGGATAATCGAGACTTGTTATTCTCTGGCGTTGACGTTTTATGTTATAACTCTTAACGGAACTGGGAGAGTAGACATGTCAACCATATTCCTCAATGCGCAATTACACGACATGTGGACAAGACACATAATGTTGTGCCAATATGTGGCCCTAAAAGGTTACCACTGTGCATAGGTTGAGTGCTGACAGAAAAAAACATAATAATAAGAGAAAATTCTACAATCAAAAGATCCTGACCGGCCTAAGGGACGCAACTCTACATTGAGAATGGCTGCGCATGGAAAGACTGTGCCATCAGTGTCCGCAAGTGAGTTTGTAAGTAAATGGTCGAATGAATGAGCGGGTGAGTGGGTGAGTTGGTGTTTGGCTTAGTTGGGATGGTGAGGGGGTGAGTGAGTTGGGTTTTGTGCCGCTTTTAGACATTCCAGCCATATTTAAGTATTTATAATCGCGTGTATGTTGTAATGATGTCGTATGTACTATAGTATTGTTCGTACTGCTAACGCTCACAGCAGCAGTTTTGTTTGTTTCTATGTTGTTTAATTATTCCAGCTTAAAGTATATGGCGGCGGTCTGTGAATAATCGAGTCTGAACCAGACAATCCAGTGATTGGCATTTTGAGTATCGATCCACGCAGTTGGGATACGATGACATGCATTGAGTCTAGATTGCGTCAAGATCTTGCCGAATGCGAACCGTCTTTGCCGGTTCACTGTCCGGTCACTGTCGGATCGCAATCGGGAGAATCGGGACGCTGTCGGGACAGATTCGGTCGTTTTTTACCACGCGGAAGATACAAATCGGATCAGTTTCGGATTGAGAACAGGAGACGGGACGAATTCGGCTGGAAACCGCTGAATCGGGACGGTTCCTGAACAATATCTGATTGTTGTCGTGATTTAATAAACGTTTTTGCAAATTTGTGAATTTCCCGCCACGAATCACAGGATCTTGATAGGACATTTTGACAAATTTTAATCGGGAATGGTCCTATCAAGGACGGCAGTAATAATCCTGAATGTATGACTGATCCCTTAGGATCTTCACGGGTGGCACATTATCTTGAACGTTTAAACTATGAAACATCAAGTGACAAGTGACAAGTGACAAGTTTATTTGCATTTAAGGCCACATGGCCCATAGTGATGCACATACAAAAGACATACTAGTATGTAAAACATCGTTAAGATTGTTAACTCCATACTTCCTGCATAAAAACCAGTGAAATGAATTTACAGTGTTTAATCATTTGTTTCACACGATACGGGGGACAAATAGCCTCAAGTTTTACTAAAAAAGAACGTTCGCTGCAGATGCTGGATATACATGTGATGTAAATAAAATTGCTTCGCCTCAGAAGATAGGGCCACTCCCATCCCAACTACAGCCTTGGTATGCGACTGTATGCATGCGTCTTGCACCATCAGACGGTGCACATCGACTGAGGCCACCTGCATCCATCCATGCAGCTCCCGAATATCACAATATATGCACTGAACATCCAACCATTTTTCATCAAAAGAATGTTGGTTGCTGTGACACAAGAACTCGGCAAGTTACTGCAATAAGACTTGCATGTACCTTCGTTCTAACTCACACCCTTCACCCCTAGAATACAATGCGGCTTGTCGCGTATGCATATTCATCGAGGTCAACAGGCGAGTTCAAGCTGTTCTAACCTGTTTACTTGTATCTGTTTGAATGTTGTTTAACGCCGCACTCAGCAATATTCCAGCTATATGACGGCGGTACTTGTATCTAGATTTATGAGTTGGATACCCAGTCGAAAGTCTCTTATAGATAAACAGACAGTGAAGTAAAAAGTATACCCCTCGGATGTTGGTGGAGACCCTGTTATAGCCATCCCACAGGTGTGACCTACATATCTATTAATATTATTTGGATTGGACTCGTCCAACTTTACGAGCACAGTTGACACGCCTGCGCACAGACATTCAAATTCAAACATGTCGGGACTGCACGTGGATGTATCATGGACTTTTACAGAATGGTTGAGGCTGCAGATCAATGGTTATTGATGATCAGAGGTACGTGTGTGCGTATGTTGTCCAAATAAACAGGACTAGGCTTCTTTCAAATGGCTTCATGCAGTTTCAGTGAAAAAAAACAAAAAAAACTAGGCGGGAAATTGACTACTACCTGATTCATTCATAAGTTAGGAACAATTAGTTGTTGTAATGAGAAAACGGAGAGTCGTATGCTAATTTGGGTAAATTCATATGAATAAATCTCATTTTCTTGGGCGGCAAATGTCAAAACAAGATACATTGTAATATGGGTATCGTATGACATCAAGTTATGGAGGTATTTAACCTGAATTAACATACAGTAAAGTACGGTTATAACGAACTCAAAGGGACTACTAATTTTAGTTCGTTATAACCGTAGTTCGTTATAAGTACATATACAGCATGACTACAGCAAGTAGTCAGGACCAAAAAGTAAGTTCGTTATATCCGTCAGTTCGTTATAAGCGTGTTCGTTATAACCGTAGTTTACTGTATATTCATAATTTGTTTGTTTGTTGTTTAACGTAGCACAATTCCAGCTGTATGACGGCCGTCTGTAATTAACCGAGTCTGGACCAGACAATCTAGTGATTGACATCATGAGCATCGATCCACGCAATTGGGATCGATGACATGCATCAACAAGTCAGCGAGTCTGACCACCCGATCCCGTTAGTCGCCTCTTACGACAAGCATAATCACCTTTTACGGCAAGCATGTGTTGCTTGAAGACCTATTCTACTCCGGATCTTCACGGGTCATATATATATATACATAAAGATTACACATTCATTGAAAAGTTTGCGCATGTCAGTGTTAAAACGAATCTGATTATCAGATTTGAGCTGTAAAGATAAAACTGTTTTATGAGTATTCTATTACATAGCCAGGCAGTATATCCACAGCTTCACAAATGGACATGTACATTCATAACAGAGGGAGGAATTATGTTCATTTTTGAAGGTAAGTCTTTTTTTGTTTGTCATTGTTGTTCTTAGAAAGAAATTACGATATCTGGGGGAACATAACGAACATGTATACAATGTGCAAACGTGCGAAATATGTTTTTTTCTGTTAAAAAAACCATCAAAACTTTGGACTCACATATTTAAATGTTATGTCTGATAGTTTGGGGGTAAATAAAGCAGGTGATGTTAAATGGGGTTTAACGTCGCGTCCAAGATAATTGCACTTATATAGCGACGTGCATGCACGTGTGTGTGTGTGTGTGTGTATGTGTGTGTGTGTGTGTGTGTGTGTGTGCTTGTACTAGTCCGGAATAATGCCGATTTATAGTGCTAGCCCGCTGAGATACCATGCCGCAGTTTAACATGAATACCCCACTCAGACACAGTATACACAGTACTCCGAGCCGACCAGTCCTTGTTTTAGCCTCTTGATGTCGAGCGCCAGGGTAACAACAAGTGCCATGGTTTAACGGGGTTTTTTTGTATGACGCGGCCGGAGATCGAACCCCGGACCTCTCGCTCTCTGGGCGGACGCTCTTCAACATGACCACGGATCCAGTCGGTTAATAAAGCAAATTTCCTTATAAGGAAAAATAAATAACTAAAACAACATTTTTGGTGAAGTAATACAAAGATAAGATGAGTAAATCCACTCGATCTGGTAATAATAGTAAATTAAATACATTCAAATGCACAATCAAATGTGATGATATATGAATTTATTGATAACTAAACATTTATAATACTTATGCAAATATGGTCTACATGAATTAACATAATAGGACATATACTAGAATCTAATCACAACTGTGTACCCAACAAACGACTGTCCAAGAGACATCTGAGCAGATTGTTGTGGCCTGGGGTAATTGAAATAGTCCCGCCTGAAATTCACGTTATCTTTTTAACTACTATAAAAAAAATTTAAAAGAATGAACACATCTACACATTTCAAAATAAATTGTGTTAAAAACACAATTTTGACAGCAGAATTTGAATTTGAAATTTGTTTTAATTTTAAAAATTCATAAGAAAGTCATGGATTCCTCTTCAGCGCACGCACTTAACACCAACACACAGTAGAACGCCTGTGAAATATAAGAGTTTTAAGTTTTGTGCTTTTACGAAAATCTGAACAAAGCTACTTTTGCCATTGAGTATAAGAACACATGGTATCACTGAAGATGGGTTCACCCGTCCAACGTTTCTGTCTGAAGTAAGCGAATCCCCCCTTGATAAAATTGAAAGAACGTCTCAGGACCCAATCAATGTGACAGGGAGTGTATGGTAAAAATAAGTCATACATCGAGACAGATTTCACTATGCATAAAATGATTTTGGTGATTTTCCATTCTCTCTTTAATAAAGAGGGAACTACCTTAATTAGAATGAATATGATAATGAATTGCCGAAATCATTTTGTTCCAATATATATAACATCAGTAATCAATAATCATGTGTCTACATTTCTTATTTTGAGTGATCTATAAAATATGCCGTGTACCACCGTGGATGTTTTTAAAAAAAATAAAAATGGTTTCATTGCTACAGACAGATGCTCTCAAATAGACGTATGATAGTTAATCTAGACTCAGATTATAAGCCTCTGCTTGGTGGTCCTGGGTGACGTCGGTTCGAGTCCGACCAGAGGGTATATGACGAGTCTAGAATTTAATTACTGCAATAGTTTTACACGGTTCAATTCACATTGCATTCTCAAATATAATAACTACCTGCATATGGGTCGAATTGAAGCTACGACTCTTAGTACAAATGTGATTTCAAAATGTATGATAGGATACTGCAATACAAGGAGGAAACATTTGTTATCATGACAAAGAAGTTTACATACATAGGTTTCTTCCCTGACAAAATACATGGGGAAAACTCAGCTTCCCTGTCAATTTATATGTTTATCCCTTCGAGTGACCTGACCAAGTAGATATTTATAGTGTTGGCGTTTATAGGCATTTAGAAGTGATACACATAAGGAAGAGAATTTATTCATTCTCGATGTTGAATAACTATTAAAGACTCGAGCAGCAAGTGTCGACTTCTTTGAGAGGCAGTTAGAAGTTGGAGTGCTAAGTAAGCATAAGAAATATGGATCTTCTTTATCACAATTAGGAGAGCGGTTTTGTTGTCTCTAAGTATAACTGTAACTTGAAAGTGTTTGATTGGTTAAAATACCAAATAGCAACCAATCAATGCACGGTAAAAATGTAGAGCGGGCAGGACGATCTGTATATCAATCCCAGATGACATCCCGAATCAGTAGTTCCAAAGACAGGTATGTTAGCTTAAACTTTTGCGTCCATAGTTTGTGTAATCGTAGTCACATGATTGTAGGTAGCACTCTAAGAATATTTGTCATGTTATATTCCTATAACAGCGTAAGGAATGTTACGGTAATACGGACTAAAGGCGTTATATTCCACCATTTACCTATGTGGTCTAACCAAACTGCACACCTGCTGAGAACATCATGTTCCCATTTTGGGCGATATCGACAATGAAAGGTAATTTAATAACACAGGTTGATCTGATACATGTGTACGGTTTCCACATTTTATATAATAGTACACAGTCGCTTCTTGATCCATTTATATGGGACTCATTTGAAGTGCTGCGTTTTTAGTAATCACTGCGTAGATCTCATGATCATGTACTGTTACGAATACCTATAACACATGATTTTTGTGGGTTTTTTATGCTTCGTTAAAGAAATGTGTGATATATTTTGTAGAACCTATCAGTCATTTAATCCTACGAAAACCTTAACATCATGAGCAAAGACTGCAGCGGACCAGCCCCATCCTACAGCCCGACCATCACGATGGGCACGTTCCAGGCTCAGCTGAGAGCTCAGGCCCAAGCTGTGCCCCAGGGGAATCAGCACCAGCCAACCCCCGACGACTACCCCCACGCCCCACTCAGTGACAGAGACACTTTGCTTCCATCCTGCATTGAGAAACCCAACCTCACAACCTCACCATTCAAGTCTGCCTATGTGATTGGGTGATCATCCTTGTTAGACATTACCATCGACAGGGAGAGGTGAGGTGAGGTGAAATTGGGTTTAACGTCGTGTCCAAGATTATTGCACTTATATAGCGACGTGCATGTACGTGTGTGTGTGTGTGTGTGTGTGTGTGTGTGTGTGTGTGTGGCTGCTTGTACTAGTCCGGACGGATGCCGATTTATAGTGCTAGCCCACTGAGATACCAGTTTTTAACATGAATACCCCACTCAGGGGTACTGACTCCGAGCCGACCAGTCCTTGTTTTAGCCCAATAATGCCGAGCGCAAGACAGGGTAATCGACAGGAAGACCTGGATGAAATATGTGTGATGAGGTCCAGATTGAGTGACCGCCCCTTTGGGTTCTGAGTTACCTTTTAGACGGTAACTAAATAACCACTGGGGCATCTACTGTATATAGAACATGTTCTTAAAGTGAAAACATTGTCCCTTCAGATGATGGTCTTATTACTAAAACTTAAAAACCCAAAGTTAAAGAACATTGAAGACTCAAACCATTTATCAACTGTGATCAAGGCCATTACATGACCCTGCTTACCATCAACTCATCAAAGACCCCAATCAGTCATAATCCTTTTGTTTATACTACTGGCTTCATCAGTTGAGATGTTTATCTTATATCACCCTTTTTGTTTACATAACAGGCTTCTCCACTCCAGTGTAAATACATCTTGATGTTGTTCCAATGGATGTTGTGGTCAGGATGGGTTTGGGTGTCGTCGTAGATGGCTGATTTTGAGTCTTATTTTTGTACTGAGGTCTTGTGTTCATTTATTCTAATGGATGTTGAACAGTGGAACAACATCAAGATCCTGGCCAACAATCAGCCAGACTACAAAATAAAAAATCTCCTGGAAGCCATCTACATCAAAAGGATCGAGCCAGCAATGAACAGAGATCAAGGCTACTACATCCCGCCTGCTTACCGTCACCTAATTGCTAAATCCCTATGTCCATCCAATTAATCATCTCTATCAGTCTGCTTGCTGACTCTGTGTCCATTAGACAATTCACTGGCTTCTAATTAACTGGCTCCCAATCATCCCAATCAGCTTCCATGGTTGCCTACCCTGTCTCAATAGTCATTCACTGGCACCCAATCATCCCAATCAGCTTCCATGGTTGCTTACCCTGTCCCAATAGTCATTCACTGGCACCCAATCATCCCAATCAGCTTCCATGGTTGCTTACCCTGTCCCAATAGTCATTCACTGGCACCCAATCATCCCAATCAGCTTCCATGGTTGCTTACCCTGTCTCAATAGTCATTCACTGGCACCCAATCATCCCAATAAGCTTCCATGGTTGCTTACCCTGTCCCAATAGTCATTCACTGGCTCCCAATCATCCCAATCAGCTTCCATGGTTGCTTACCCTGTCTCAATAGTCATTCACTGGCACCCAATCATCCCAATCAGCTTCCATGGTTGCTTACCCTGTCCCAATAGTCATTCACTGGCACCCAATCATCCCAATCAGCTTCCATGGTTGCTTACCCTGTCCCAATAGTCATTCACTGGCTCCCAATCATCCCAATCAGCTTCCATGGTTGCTTACCCTGTCCCAATAGTCATTCACTGGCACCCAATCATCCCAATCTGCTTCCATGGTTGTTTACTCTGTCCCATTAGTCATTCACTGGCTTCCAATCATCCCAATCAGCTTCCGTGGTTGTTTACCCTGTCCCATTAGTCATTCACTGGCATCCAATCATCCCAATCAGTTTCCGTGGTTATTTACCCTGTCCCAATAGTCATTCACTGGCTCCCAATCATCCCAATCAGCTTCCGTGGTTGTTTACCCTGTCCCATTAGTCATTCACTGGCATCCAATCATCCCAATCAGTTTCCGTGGTTATTTACCCTGTCCCAATAGTC
The DNA here is from genome assembly GCF_022045235.1 of Haliotis cracherodii. Lineage (NCBI taxonomy): Eukaryota > Metazoa > Mollusca > Gastropoda > Lepetellida > Haliotidae > Haliotis > Haliotis cracherodii. The sequence continues at coordinate 10,485,859 of NW_027266308.1, read as the reverse complement.
ATTCACTGGCTCCCAATCATCCCAATCAGCTTCCATGGTTGTTTACCCTGTCCCATCAGTCATTCACTGGCTCCCAATCATCCCAATCAGCTTCCGTGGTTGTTTACCCTGACCCATCAGTCATTCACTGGCTTCCAATCATCCCAATCAGCTTCCGTGGTTGTTTACCCTGTCCCATCAGTCATTCACTGGCTCCTAATCATCCCAATCAGCTTCCGTGGTTGTTTACCCTGTCCCATCAGTCATTCACTGGCTTCCAATCATCCCAATCAGCTTCCGTGGTTGTTTACCCTGTCCCATCAGTCATTCACTGGCTTCCAATCAACTGAATCAGCTCTCTGTGTCCATCGATCAATTAACTGTATAAACATTGATATAAATAAGTATATATACCTATGTTGTTCATCACTATCCAATACTTGCTTGATAAAGGTGTGAGGATCTACACCGAAACGTCGCACTAATTGTAATAAAGAAGTTGTTCATCCATAGATCTTGTCTTTCTTCACTTTTAACAGTGTTCCAGTTATATCACGGCGTGTCAGCTTAATGTGTGAGGAAAGCCCTAATTGATGCAGGTCTTAGATGTTTACCACTTCGGTGAAACCCACGAGCAGGTATGGTGCTGACAAACCTAGAAACATAATCAGGGCAAACCAGGATTGGATCCCACAATCATAGGTTTCTGGCGTGCCCAAGGGACGCAACTCTGCACAGCGAATCACGGCGCCTTAGACGACTGGGCCACCCGTGCCCCCTCTTGCCCAATGAGATACTGTGCCACAGTTTAACATTGATCTCCACTGAGACACAGTATATGGACTACAAGCCGACCCATCCCTGTTTATATTTACACAAACATACAACAACAGCATCAGTGCATGCTAGCTCAGTTTTATTTACACTTACTATACATGCTCTTAGCAATGATATCTGCACTCCAATAGCTTGTAAAATGTTTCTTTTGATTAGTGTGGATCGTTGTTCATGCTTTCAGTCACTGGTTTGTGTGGTCCAGACTTGGTTATTTACAGGCCATCCTGATGTAGATGTGTATCGCTGGCTGACACTGAACAACATTCACTCACTCACTCTACCCAGGACATGGTTCTGAATTTCTGACAGTGTCTAGATGAAGGTGGAGACTTCTAGTATACATCTCTATGTGGGAATTTCCGAGCTATAACAGATGATATCTTCCTCTTGATATTGGCATTGACATTGTGCAGGGCCTGGTGCTTCCTGGCGGCGGTCTGCAACAAGAGATGAAGACAGAGAGGATATTACATGTGTTGTATGAAATAGTATTTAGGGTCACGAAAATTCTTTAGCATACATTTACATGATTTAGATATGATTACATATACAAAATCAACTTTAACAAAAATATTCTTGAAAGCTAGAAGACCACTGTTAGAAGCGAAATAATACACTATGGTTAAGCAACCAAAATGGTGCTTTGCGAAATGAACAGTAAAATGAGAAATTTACAGTTTATAACGAAACATTTTCGAGACAATAAAAAATGACAAGAAGTGATATTAACCCAATAAATGACCATCTGTCATTATTTTGCCTTGTCAATATCGAACTAATGTGAAAAAAAAACCCGTCAACAGTTTGGATATGGGCTTGTTCACTGCAGTGAAATATCAAATGTTATTACCCACGTGGAGAAGATACAGGTGGTAAGATACTAAATCCGTACGTCACACGTGTGTCGTACAAGGTTGACCTTGTTTTATTCGTTTTGATTGGATAACCGTGACCTCTGTCACACCGGGACTACTTTTTTCATTCATAAAAAATCGCGAGACGTCATTCATTTTGCGATTACAAGGCAGAACTGAAGAAATTCATGAGAACGAGAGATATTTACAAACACTTTATTAAACCAAACAAGATAGTCACACGCATCAAATTCGGTTTGCATTCTATATAAGTTATGCATAGAGCTCCTACAGACATATAATCCAGCTAGATCTATAAATCGATTTACAATGTACGACTGCCAATCGAGCGCGTCCCTTGAGCGTGACGCACCCGACCATTTTCGTAACTTTCAATTTGATATAACGTAAAAGGATAAGCGTGGTGAAATGAAGTCTGTTTAAACTATCTGGACAGATATCTAGACTTACTTGGGATGATCCGGTTGTGCCATCGGTGTCCCCTTTGAAGCGTATGTTGTGGCGCTGTTTCGGGAAGTGTTGTTCATGAATGAACGAACACGACAGCACGACCAGATCACTTAAAGTTCACAGTTCCGATACAAATCATTCGAAAACTCCGTGGAAGTGTGCCTGACTTCTGATTTTGTGGCCCCAAACATCCCAAATGTGAATAGTAACATTCCCTATCTCTAGCGTAAAACGCTGTGAGTGGATCGCGGTTGTCTTTTCTTATTCCGGTGGCGACCTTGCCCTTCGATCGTTCGAAGCTGTCACTGACATGCAAGCAGATTTGAGTTTGTTGATTTCCACGTCTTCAGTAAAGGGTGGTACAGTTAACATGAATGTCTTTGGCGAACAGTCTGATTTCCCTCTTCCAAAATGGTACGGACATGATATAAATTCAGCTGATAGATCAAGGAAACCGAACCATTTTGATTGCACAGACGGAACCCCGGCAGTGTGATGCGTGTGACTGTTGGTCCGATATTCAAAGCGCGGCGCTAATGTGACATTTCAAATTTTCTTATCGGTGTCCTGCGTACTAACAACATGGCGCTTGAATTACCATAAGTTGAAGACTTTCTTCCAAAAAGATCTTGAGCGTCGGTGCTGGTTTGTTTGCAAACAGATCAGCAGGCGCATGTTGTTAATACGTATGCATAAACATGTCAACAATGCCCATATTTGGTCATATACCAATATTCATGCGCAACCAAATTTTGCAACCGGTTTCAGTTTGGTCTGTCAACGAACGCAAGTTGTTATGTATTTACGCTTTAATATATATTTAACGTGGGTAATAAATAAAATACCACACTCATTCTCGTTAGATACCATTTTTACGAAACTCGTGAACTTTCTATGGTATCTGACCTCGCTTTCGCTCGGTCAGATACCATAGAAAGTCCACTCGTTTCGTAAAAATGGTATCTAACGAGAATGAGTGTAGTATTCTCTATTTATGTTCACTGCAGTGAATATCAAATGTTATGTTCACTGCAGGGAAATATCAAGTGTTATGTTCACTGCAGGGAAATATCAAATGTTTTGTTCACTGCAGGGAAATATCAAATGTTATGTTCACTGCAGGGAAATATCAAATGTTTTGTTCACTGCAGGGAAATATCAAATGTGATGTTCACTGCAGTGAAAATATCGCATTTCTCAACTTAAGAAAAGTGAGTCTTTCACACTGAAGTACATAATTAACAAGCATGAAATACTCACATCCCCCGCCAATATGACATGTCAGATGTGTGCAATGCAACTATGTTCACTGGGCCTTTTTGTAAAGAAATATACTACGTTTTTCAAGATCTGCTCCAGAAAAGAGGACTACCGCCATTTTCAGTCTAAATCAAAGTTGTTGCCATGGAAACTCGAAAAATAACTTTTTTAAAAATCCCAAACTATCAAAAGGCACCAGTTCACCACTAGATCTATCTATGTGCCAAGTTTGGTGAAGAAATATGGTACAGTTTTCAAGATCTGCTCTGGAAACGAGGACTACCGCCATTTTCAGTCTAAATCAAAGTTGTTGCCATGGAAACTCAAAAAATAACTTTTTTAAAAATCCCAAACTATCAAAGGCACCAGTTCACCACTAGATCAATCTATGTGCCAAGTTTGGTGAAGAAATATGTGTATTCTGTATACTGCGAATAGATCTTCTCTGACAGAAGTGAAAACTTCTACATGTTACTGTAAATTATATCCTGCACTTCTAACAGTGAGTGAGTGAGTTGGGTTTAACGCCGCTTTTAACAGTATTAAAGTTATATCGCGGCGTGTCAGCTAAATGTGGGAGGAAAGCTCGAAGTGATGCAGGTCTCAGACATTTACCACTTCGGTTAAACCCACGAGTATGGTGCTGACAAATCTAGAAACATAATTGCGGCGAACCGGGATTCGAACCCACAATCATAGGTTTCTGGTGTGCCCAAGAGACGCAACTCTGCACAGCGAATCACGGCACCTTTGGCCACCCTTTGGCCACCCGTGCCCTCTCATTTCCAATTGATTAATCATTTATCCATACCAACTAAATCAGTTGACTCAAAAATTCTTTTGCCAAATGCACTAATAAATACAGAGCTAAAAAAGTCATATTAAGGCCAAGCTAATTGGAAAGCAAAAAGTCTAAAGCCATAAGAGTAGTGTGGCCTTATATTAATACAGGGCAAGTAATACCTCAATCTGCCACAGGAGGTCCACCTCCCACTTCTTGGTGATGAAGGTTGTGACCTGCCCTGGGGTGTGTGACCCCACCCGACCAACTCTCCCAGCACGGTGAATGTAGTCCGACACAAATGGGGGGAAGTCAAAGTTGATCACGTGATGCACCTGTAGATGAGGTGAAGTCATTTACTTCATAGGTATCTTTGTATTTGTTTACCAGCAGATCATAAGTGTAAACTTTGTTCTCATCAGGTATGTTCTGTAATACTGCCAACACGGTTCTGGGAAACACAGTGACATTTAACAAGCATGCAAAACAGTGTACTCATATGCAGGTTGTGTGCAAGGCAAGAAATATTGTATGGTTTTCAAGAGCTACTCCGGAAACGAGCACTACCACTATTTTCAATCTCAGTCAAAGTCGTTGCTATTGAAACTCAAAAAATATATTTTTTTTAAATTCCAAACTATCAACCAGTTTGCCACTAGACTTATCTATGTTTTAAGTCTGGTGAAGAAATATTGTTCACTTCAAGATCTTTATGAAGCACTATCGCCATTTTCCATCTAAGTCAAAGTCGTTGCTTTGGAAACTTGAAATTTTATATTTTTTTTAAAATCCCAAACTATCAAAAGGAACCAGTTTACCACTAAACCTATCCATGTGTCAAGTTTGGTGAAGAAATATTGTTCGCATTTCAAGATCTGCTCCGGAAACGAGCACTACCACCATTTTCAGTATAAGTCAAAGTCTTTGCTATAGAACCTCGAAATTACAAAATTTTCAAAAATCGCAAACTATCAATGGGGCACCAGTTTACCACTAGACCTATCTATGTGCCAAGTTTCGTTAAGATATCTCTCATAGTTTATGAGTCCTGCTCCGTAAACGAAATGTGACGGATGAACCCAGTGTATTACATCTCCACTCTATGATGATAAATACAGTGGACCTATCAGTCAGGTTGGGAAGAGCCAATGGCAAAATCACTCACCTTTACAGGTGAGGTGAGATGAGATGGGGTTCAAAATCACATTCAAGATTATTACACTTATTTAGCAACATGCATGGACGTGAGTCTGTGGCTCTTGTACTAGTCCAGACTAATGCCTGTGTCATAGTGCCAGGCTACAGAGATACCATGCAGCGGTCTCACATGGACACACCATTCAGACACAGAATACTGACTCTGTGTCGACCAGTCCTTGTTATGGCCTCTTAGTGCCCAGCGCCTGGCAGGGTAACCACTCTCCAGCACCCTTGAGGCACCCCATCCCCAAAATTTCACTGTTCTTTCATGTATTTTTACAAGTTGGACTTGTCTGGCTCAGTCACAAATACAAAAGGGAACATACATATCTGCCAGGTGAAAGTCAAATATACGAGAGTCTTCTTGTTGAATAAAATATATCGACGGTTCACTTTACAAAGCGACAATTTAATTGTACATTTGTGCCAAAAATGTTGATTGGATAATTTTTATTTGTTGTTGATTTCAATTTTATTAGTGAGATGGAGAGCTGGAGATGGTGACATTATTATTTATGAAATGAAGAATGGTGGTATATGGGTCCAGGGTATTAAACTGAAAGGACTTAAAATACACTGGATAAAAGAGGATGACCTCTAACATAGGTGATATAACATCCACTTATATACCGGAATGTTTCACTTTGGTCTACTTATATAGGACATTCTTATTATCACCAGTGCTACATGATGGGATTAGAATAGGTTCCTAGCATCCCTTGGTTGAGGTAAGAGCCAGTATAAATAAAACTTTGGAGGAAATCTGGAAGAACTACTTTTCTTCCAAAAACTTAGGCTATACAAAATAATAGTCTTGGTTCTCATGCACGGCCCGCATCATCACAAAGTTCGCTGCACGTTTCGTTTTTATTTCCATTTTTAAAGAAACAAAAAATCCTTAAATATTCCACTTCCAGTAATTTACTCATTAAGGAATACATTTATGTAAGGAGGCCCTTTCCCAGGTTGATTGTTCACAACTGTTTATTTGGTCACATACTAGTTTGAACACACACACACCCCCAATAAAAAAACAACCCCCAAAATACCACCCACCTGCACTATATTTTAAAAAGCCATTGCCTGAGAACCAATTCTTTTAAAAAAATTAAGCCTTTTATACATTAACTACTTTTCAAAACTAAGCTGTGGCCAAGATGAAGTTAACTCTTTATATCAACCAATGGTCTCCATGCAACATTAGCCACTTGTTGGAAGCATGAGTCTGGCAAAATGTCTATGTCCAGTATGTCTTTTAAGTCCGTTTCTTAACAAAAAAATTCTAAAATTGTTGTCAAGTTCGCCTTCTGACACATACTGCTGGACTCTGGCCTCCACTTGATTACCTATGGTTATTACTACTGTGAGATCGCATCAACAGTGAGGTTACCCTGAGTAAGTCTAGGCCTCTGGAGGCGATGTCTGTTGCCACCATGACATCAGTCTCTCCACTCTGGAACCGGCTGAACAAACTGGACCGCCTCTGTAACAGATTGATACACATACAGTTGGGAGGATATGAACACCATGACGTTCGTGTAGTCATCTTGGCTTGACGACAATTCAGTAAGAATCACCTCATAAAATCTGTACTATTTCTGCTGGCGTTCGTTTATTTGTTGTTCATCGCAATATTTGACTTATATGATGAAGGTCTGTAAATAATCAAATCTGGACCAGTCAATCCAGTGACTGACATCATGAGCATCGATCTATGCATTTGGGATACGATGACATGCATCAACCAAATCAATGAGCCTGACCACCTGATCCCTGAGTTGCCGCTTATGACTAGCAAGGGTTGCTGAAGACCAGTTCTAGCCCACAAAAACATTCCATCACACTTGCCTCAAACTTTCACCATACTGTCATCATACATGAATCCCCCACCCATCCCCCTGGCAGTGAACATGTTCCAACCACATTAATATCACATCAGGCACCCGTGAAGATCCGGGGAAGAATAAGTCTTCAGCAACCCATGCTTGCCGTAAAAGGCGATGATGCTTGTCGTAAGAAGCGACTAACGGGATCGGGTGGTCAGGCTCACTGACTTGGTTGATGCATGTCATCGATCCCAATTGCGTGGATCGATGCACATGATATCAATCACTGGACTGTCTGGTCCAGACTTGATTATCTACACACCGCCATCATATAGCTGGAATATTGCTGAGTGCGGCGTAAAACAACAAACCAACCAACCAACCAAATCACATCAGGCAAATTTTTTAAAGGACAGAAGATACAGTGGTTTCTTTATAAACTGAATATGTGTATTTCAATATTCCCTGTAGGGCTATTCATAGATGGGAATGACCTTTCAACTCATCATTTTTTTAAAGGAATGGGAGCTACGAGGATATTCTCCGACTTGAAACGCATCCCCTTTTTCAGACTTTGACAAAACATTCTCTTGTGGAAAAGAAGTCTTTGTAGTCAGTATATATTTGAAAATAGTCAATTTCTCACTGTTCTGTCATGTTTTTGTAGTCAGCTTACTTTACATGAGCCATAAACAAGTAGGAACTTGGCCACACATGAACCTCTCTGACAGTATCGACCAGATGAAGCACCCATAAAATCTGCCTCACTTCACAAATTGCTGATGAGTTTGCTGATCTTCATGAACAATTGTGCTCATGCCAGGGATGTTTGTTTGACCGATCTAAGAAGGAAGATGCAATGTAATTTCTCCATTGCATCAGTCGTGATGCAGACAATTCAATCTTTCAAAATCCATAACTTGCACGATAACAACAGAATATCAAAATTTGACAAAAATTCCATGACAGTAAAATCAAACTGATATCTGGTTTGTTTATTGCTTTACTAGTCTACATTAGGGCTAGGATGAGTCCAAATTTACTAGCTGGGTACCTGACCCCCTATTGCCCGACCCTACCCGGGTACCCCCTTCAGGTCTCAAGAGTTGGGAACAAAATGTCTGATTGGGAATTGTTTTACCGCAGCCCTGGCCAAAACTATTTAGATACATGTATCAAACGATCAGATCATGTGTTCACTGAAGTTGACTGAAGCTTTATCTTTACTCAAACATATACAAGTCAAAGGAATGTGTGCATTGTCAGAAAGAAATGCGAACATTAGCGACTTGGATTTTAACCTCTTAGCTATAGTGAGTTTTTGTCATTAAACAATATATCACGTGACTATCCATGGGTCCAGGTAGTCCTGTGGGTACCCGGGTCCTCCTCGGGAACCACCCGACCCGAGTACCCTCCTTCCCAGCCCTAGTCTACATCAATCTGTTATCCACAAATACAATAAAAAGTATGAGACAACAGATTAACAACTACATAGATGGTAGATAAATACCTGACCCGTCAAGATCCAGGGTAGTATAGGTCTTCCGGAACCCATGTTTGCCGTAAAAGGCGACTATGCTTGTCGTAAGAGGCGACTAACGGGATCGGGTTGTCAGGCTCGCTGACTTGGTTAATGCATGTCATCGTATCCCAATTGCGTGGCTCGATGCTCATGATATCAATCACTGGAATGTCTGGTCCAGACTTGATTATTTACAGGCCGCCGTCATATAGCTGGAATATTGCTGAGTGTGGCGTTAAACAACAAACCAAACCAAAAGATAAATACCTAAAACAGGATCCAAAAGCAGGATTAGTGGAATAAGGTAATATTCTGACATGAATGACTATTTTGCAAAACTGACCCCCCAACAAAACGACCTTGGGAGTCATCATGACCCCCAGTTTAAGACGGAAAACCCGGCTCCTGTGTACCTTCTCCTGTATCACAGCATTCATCAGGACGTTAGACACGGCGTTCTCTCGCAGGAGTTCACTCAGCCAGAAGCAGGTCTCGCTCCTGTTGCTGAAGACGAGGGTTGGCAGGCCCTTCTGTTGGTTTGTGCGGGCCAGCTGCACAACTGTCTCTGTGGAGAGAGTCAGAAAACACGGTCAGCTCAGAGATGAAGTCAGAAGTTCCAGGCACAGTTAGGGAACTACTGATGCTTCGGGAATAGTTCTTGTACAATCACTGCAGATGTCAGTCACTCAGTATTCTGACCTAAAGGTGCAGGAAAGTCCACAAAGCTAAAAAAATGAACAAATCTAAATGGTTTACCTGCTTTCTGCGAGGGTTTCAGTTAAAGGAAGGTCTGAATAATTACCTGCTTTCTGCGAGGGTTTCAGTTAGAGGAAGGTCTGAATAATTACCTGCTTTCTGTGAGGGTTTCAGTTTGAGGAAGGTCTGAATAATTACCTGCTTTCTGTGAGGATTTCAGTTAAAGTAAGGTCTGAATAATTACCTGCTTTCTGTGAGGGTTTCAGTTAAAAGAAGGTCTGAATAATTACCTGCTTTCTGCGAGGGTTTCAGTTTGAAGAAGGTCTGAATAATTACCTGCTTTCTGTGAGGGTTTCAGTCGTAGGAAGGTCTGAATAATTACCTGCTTTCTGCGAGGGTTTCAGTCGTAGGAAGGTCTGAATAATTACCTGCTTTCTGTGAGGGTTTCAGTCGTCGGAAGGTCTAAATAATTACCTGCTTTCTGTGAGGGTTTCAGTTTGAGGAAGGTCTGAATAATTACCTGCTTTCTGCGAGGGTTTCAGTTTGAGGAAGGTCTGAATAATTACCTGCTTTTTGTGAGGGTTTCAGTTTGAGGAAGGTCTGAATAATTACCTGCTTTCTGCGAGGGTTTCAGTTTGAGGAAGGTCTGAATAATTACCTGCTTTCTGCGAGGGTTTCAGTTTGAGGAAGGTCTGAATAATTACCTGCTTTTTGTGAGGGTTTCAGTTTGAGGAAGGTCTGAATAATTACCTGCTTTCTGCGAGGGTTTTAGTTTGAGGAAGGTCTGAATAATTACCTGCTTTCTGCGAGGGTTTCAGTCGTCGGAAGGTCTGAATAATTACCTGCTTTCTGTGAGGGTTTCAGTCGTAGGAAGGTCTGAGGCACGTGAGGCATGAGGTGGTGGACGTGATCTGATGTCACTCTGTGAAGACTGTCGACCTGGTTGGGAGAGGCATGAACCATGTACCCAGTAGAACTGACACAAGAACCATTTACTCAGTAGAACTGACAAAAGAACCACCTACCCAGTAGAACTGACACAAGAACCACCTACCCAGTAGAACTGACACAAGAACCACCTACCCAGTAGAACTGACACAAGAACCACCTACCAAGTAGAACTGACACAAGAACCATTTACTCAGTAGAACTGACAAAAGAACCACCTACCCAGTAGAACTGACAAAAGAACCACCTACCCAGTAGAACTGACACAAGAACCATTTACCCAGTAGAACTGACACAAGAACCATTTACCCAGTAGAACTGACACAAGAACCACCTACCAAGTAGAACTGACACAAGAACCATTTACCCAGTAGAACTGACACAAGAACCACCTACCCAGTAGAACTGACACAAGAACCATTTACCCAGTAGAACTGACACAAGAACCACCTACCCAGTAGAACTGACACAAGAACCACCTACCCAGTAGAACTGACACAAGAACCACCTACACAGTAGAACTGACACAAGAACCACCTACCCAGTAGAACTGACACAAGAACCACCTACCCAATAGAATTGACACAAGAACCACCTACCCAGTAGAACTGACACAAGAACCACCTACCCAGTAGAACTGACACAAGAACCACCTACACAGTAGAACTGACACAAGAACCACCTACCCAGTAGAACTGACACAAGAACCACCTACCCAGTAGAACTGACACAAGAACCACCTACCCAGTAGAACTGACACAAGAACCACCTACACAGTAGAACTGACACAAGAACCATTTACTCAGTAGAACTGACAAAAGAACCACCTAACCAGTAGAACTGACAAAAGAACCACCTACCCAGTAGAACTGACACAAGAACCATTTACCCAGTAGAACTGACACAAGAACCACCTACCCAGTAGAACTGACACAAGAACCACCTACCAAGTAGAACTGACACAAGAACCATTTACCCAGTAGAACTGACACAAGAACCACCTACCCAGTAGAACTGACACAAGAACCATTTACTCAGTAGAACTGACACAAGAACCACCTACCCAGTAGAACTGACACAAGAACCACCTACCCAGTAGAACTGACACAAGAACCACCTACCCAGTAGAACTGACACAAGAACCACCTACCCAGTAGAACTGACACAAGAACCACCTACCCAGTAGAACTGACACAAGAACCACCTACACAGTAGAACTGACACAAGAACCACCTACACAGTAGAACTGACACAAGAACCATTTACTCAGTAGAACTGACAAAAGAACCACCTAACCAGTAGAACTGACAAAAGAACCACCTACCCAGTAGAACTGACACAAGAACCATTTACCCAGTAGAACTGACACAAGAACCACCTACCCAGTAGAACTGACACAAGAACCACCTACCAAGTAGAACTGACACAAGAACCATTTACCCAGTAGAACTGACACAAGAACCACCTACCCAGTAGAACTGACACAAGAACCATTTACTCAGTAGAACTGACACAAGAACCACCTACCCAGTAGAACTGACACAAGAACCACCTACCCAGTAGAACTGACACAAGAACCACCTACCCAGTAGAACTGACACAAGAACCACCTACCCAGTAGAACTGACACAAGAACCACCTACCCAGTAGAACTGACACAAGAACCACCTACCCAGTAGAACTGACATCTGGTCTAGAGCCCCAAAGTCACGCATTTAGCTGAAAAGCAGTCAGATGCTCACACAATTGTGTCTGCTTTCAACAAGATTTTATGCCGCAGTCAGCAAAAATCCAAGCAATATCAAAGCAGCCTGTAAAACTAGTGGTTGATAGTGGTTGAATAATGATCCATGCTGACGTGTGGCAGGACAATAGCATAGGACATCTCTCTCTCACAGGACACCACTCACTCTGTCACAGGACACCACTCACTCTCACACAGGACACACCTCTCTCTCACAGGACACCACTCACTCTCACATAGGACACTACTGACTCTCACAAAGGACACCACTGACTCTCACACAGGACACCACTGACTCTCACACAGGACACCACTCACTCTCTCACAGGACACCACTCACTCTCACACAGGACACCACTCACTCTCTCATAGGACACCACTGACTCTCACACAGGACACCACTGACTCTCACACAGGACACCACTCACTCTCACACAGGACACCACTCACTCTCTCACAGGACACCACTGACTCACAGGACACCACTCACTCTCACAGGACACCACAGACTCTCACAGGACACCACTGACTCACAGGACACCACTGACTCTCACAGGACACCACGCATTCTCACACAGGACACCACTCACTCTCTCGTAGGACACATCTCTGTCTCACAGGACACCACTCACTCTCACATAAGACAGACACACTACTGACTCTGTGTATTAACAATCTGCTGCCAGTTATTTCCATTTAACAATAATGGACTCACTGCTATTGTGTCTCCAATCTTCTCCTCCAGGCCCCGGGGGATGGTGGCCCCCACAAGTGTGAACTGTGTCCCGTCCCGATGTCCAGCTGCTGCGTGACCACTGCTCGCCGTAACCTGGCAACAAGACACATCCTCAACATAATGAAGGCTTGAATTCTTCGGCAGTATAGGAAGAGATTGGGGACATTCATGGAGTACATTCTAGATATGGTCTACCCTTACCCTTAGTTTCTGCAGAATAGACATGACTTCGGAAGAAAAACTATCATCCAGGAGAGAGTCGGCTTCATCCAGAATCACATGCTGTAGGAATCCAGACTTCATTAACCCTGCAAGGAGGACGTTGATCATAATCAGGGCATATAGGAAAACCACACTCACAATCAACAGATTCTAGGTGTTAAGGATCGCAACCCATTACCCTGGGGACCTTTTCTTTCCCAGAATCAGCGTTCCACCCTGCTTAGGAGCAATGTGTGTGGCAAGGGCGTTTACTGACTATAGAAATATAGCTTTCGCCCTTGCCGAACGTGGCTTGAATTTCTAGGCTTAATCGTAGCGCTACCAGTGGCTATTACCAGTTATGTCCCAAAATGTAAGTCCGGAATTCCAACTAGTTCAGCAAGGGTGAACACTGAACTTTTATGGCGAGTTAACACGCTTGCCTCGGCAAGATGTGAGGGGGTTGAGTCAATCTTGTTTTACGCCACCTTCAAAATTATTCCTGCCACATCATGCCATATGTAATTAATCAAACTGGGTCAGGTACACCTCCTTGGAATTATGACTCACAATCAAACAGTCCTACATTGTAACCAAATCTTTAATCAGCTTCATCAACAAGCCTGCTGGAGGTCTAAACTGCTCTCAATCTCAATAAAATCAGTACCTAGTTCTCACTATCGCTAAACAAAGATCTAAAGATCACATTACGGGTCACGTCAGTTTAGGCCTCCAGCAAGCTTGTTGATGAAGCTGATTGAAGATTTGGTTACTAAGATCTGATTTTAAAGAGATTGAAACTGCTGCCAAGTCTAGATGATAGACAGACAATTCCCAGATCAACAGCTTACACAGAGCACTGGTTCAGGTGAGCTACAAAATCTGATATTCAGAACCGCTGTATTAATCTAACATTGACGAAAACGTTGCCCACAGATCTGTTTAACTCAATGCACATGTCCAAATGACAACTTGGATGCTGTCATTGATGGACCATGTCGACATCTTACCTGCACCCAGGAACTTCCTTAGAACACCTGGTGTTGCCATCAAGATATCCATATTGGCCTTTTCACCCCAAGCCAATCGATGCTGGAATAAAGGAACTTAACATTTTTATCAATCACTTGCACTTTCTATACAATGCTGATGGGGATCCCAGGAAATATAGAGCCCTGAACAAGGATATACATGTTTACCTGTTGTTTTTTTCTCTCTAATTGCTTTAAATATGAAGATTTGTTTTGTAACCTGTTGTAACACAACATTACATGCCTTTTATATTCTTAGCTTTTAAGGATTAAGCAAGTATTTGAAAATGTACAATCATGTTTCGCCATAGCCGAGGTCAACCATTAGATGTCCTCAAATCAAACAATAGGTCTTCGAACCCTGCTGACGACAAAATTTGAAATAATTCGATTGTCAAAACATGAAAAAACTTAGTTCTGGCTATTCCAGGTGTAAATGAATTGAAATGCTGGCTCGGGTGAAAGTGTAACTGACAAACAACACTCCATTTCTGAAAAATAATTGAGCGTATCAACAATAGAATGACATCACAGAAGAAAATGTTTTGTCAAAGTGTAAAAGTTGGGATGTGTTTTAAGTTGGGGAATATCCTTGTAACTCTCCATACTGCATACCTCAGTTTTAAACCCTCCACATGTTGCATATCTCAGTTCCACATATTGCATACCTCAGTTCCAGATATTGCATAGCTCAGTTCCACATATTGCATACCTCAGTTCCACATATTGCATACCTCAGTTCCACATATTGCATACCTCAGTTCCACATATTGCATACCCTCAGTTCCAGATATTGCATACCTCATTTCCACATATTGCATACCCTCAGTTCCACATATTGCATACCTCAGTTCCACACCCTCCACATATTGCATACCTCAGTTCTAAATCCTCCGCATATTGCATATCTCAACTACATATATCTCATAGCTCAGCTACACATATTGGATACCTAAGTTCCAAACCCTCAACATATTACATATCTCAGTTCCACATATTGCATATCTCAGTTCCACATATTGCATATCTCAGCTACACATATTGCATATCTCAGCTACACATATTGCATAGCTCAGCTACACATATTGCATAGCTCAGCTACACATATTGCATATCTCAGCTACACATATTGGATACCTAAGTTCCAAACCCTCAACATATTACATATCTCAGTTCCACATATTGCATATCTCAGTTCCACATATTGCATATCTCAGCTACACATATTGCATAGCTCAGCTACACATATTGCATATCTCAGCTACACATATTGGATACCTAAGTTCCAAACCCTCAACATATTACATATCTCAGTTCCACATATTGCATATCTCAGTTCCACATATTACATATCTCAGTTCCACATATTGCATATCTCAGTTCCACATATTGCATATCTCAGCTACACATATTGCATAGCTCAGCTACACATATTGCATATCTCAGCTACACATATTGGATACCTAAGTTCCAAACCCTCAACATATTACATATCTCAGTTCCACATATTGCATATCTCAGTTCCACATATTGCATATCTCAGTTCCACATATTGCATATCTCAGCTACACATATTGCATAACTCAGTTCCACATATTGCAATAACTTTGTTCCATGCACTCCCCATAATGCATACTTATGTTTCAAACACTCCACACAATGCATACCTCAGTTCCAAATGCTACACATACATGTACTACATATCTAAGTTACACATACTGCTTTCTGTAGTTCCACATATTGCATACCTTAGTTCCACGTCCTCCACATATTGCATAAGGCTGTATATCGGTGTATTCACATAATCTTTGGCAGACATCCTATAAATAGAACAATACATAAATGAAAACGTTTTTACTATTAACCTTAAATAAATAAAAAATTATAGTATCATTAAAATTTAAATATTTTTTACATTTGCATACTTATCCTGCATTACTCCTTAATGCATTCACTGCTTACCTTACAACAACAACAAAAAGACAGCAGTGGAGGAATAAAGTTGTTTCAAAGTCCCACTCCTGCTTTTTGTATGAACCATCGCTGCGGTCATGTGAAGTCACCTTCCTCCCATCACTGCCTGTTGCCCGAGCTTAAAAAACCTACTTTTGAGGTTTCTAGGGCTAAAGTGGGGAGGCAAGTCTGTGACTTGTGAGTCCTTAAACGTAGTATTGCAGGATAAGTATACAAATGTAAAACATATTAAGATTTTACTAAATTTTTAACTTATCCTGCATTACTCCTTAATGCATCTGTATCAGACAGTTTGTGGTAAGGTAAGCAGTAAATGCATTTGAGATACATATCAGGATGTGGTTGGTGAGTTTGGGATACATACCAGGATGTGGTCGGTGAGTTTATGATACATACCAGGATCTGGTCGGTGAGTTTGGGATACATACCAGGATCTGGTCGGTGAGTTTGGGATACATATCAGGATGTGGTCGGTAAGTTTGGGATACATACCAGGATCTGGTTGGTGAGTTTGGGATACATATCAGGATGTGGTTGTGAGTTTGGGATGTATACCAGGATGTGGTCGGTGAGTTTGGGATACATACCAGGATGTGGTCGGTGAGTTTGGGATACATATCAGGATCTGGTCAGTGAGTTCGGGATACATACCAGGATGTGGTCAGTGAGTTTGGGATACATACCAGGATCTGGTCGGTGAGTTTGGGATACATACCAGGATGTGGTCGGTGAGTTTGGGATACATACCAGGATCTGGTCGGTGAGTTTGGGATACATATCAGGATGTGGTCGGTGAGTTTGGGATACATACCAGGATGTGGTCGGTGAGTTTGGGATACATACCAGGATGTGGTCGGTGAGTTTGGGATACATACCAGGATGTGGTCAGTGAGTTTGGGATACATACCAGGATCTGGTCGGTGAGTTTGGGATACATACCAGGATGTGGTTGGTGAGTTTTGGATACATATCAGGATGTGGTTGGTGAGTTTTGGATACATATCAGGATGTGGTTGGTGAGTTTGGGATACATACCAGGATGTGGTTGGTGAGTTTTGGATACATATCAGGATGTGGTTGGTGAGTTTGGGATACATATCAGGATGTGGTCGGTGAGTTTGGGATACATACCAGGATCTGGTCGGTGAGTTTGGGATACATACCAGGATGTGGTTGGTGAGTTTTGGATACATATCAGGATGTGGTTGGTGAGTTTGGGATACATACCAGGATGTGGTTGGTGAGTTTTGGATACATATCAGGATCTGGTCGGTGAGTTTGGGATACATACCAGGATGTGGTTGGTGAGTTTTGGATACATATCAGGATGTGGTTGGTGAGTTTGGGATACATATCAGGATGTGGTCGGTGAGTTTGGGATACATACCAGGATCTGGTCGGTGAGTTAGGGATACCTACCAGGATCTGGTCGGTGAGTTCCCGAGAGGGGGTAAGGATGATGGCCCGTGGACAGTTGGGGGGGTGGTCTCCACTGAGTCTTTGCTTCTGGTGGTGGATCATCTCCAGTGCTGGCAGCAGGTAAGCCAGTGTTTTACCGCTTCCTAAAAGACAGGAGTTCAACAATGACTAACTCAGCATCAAGATATGCAGGTCAATACAGGGAACATATAATCCACTAACATTATGCAGGCCTCCCACCCCATAGCATCACAACACTCCCCCTCCCACCCCCATAGCATCACAACACTCACCCTCCCACCCCCATAGCATCACAACACTCACCCTCCCACCCCCATAGCATCACAACACTCCCCCTCCAACCCCCATAGCATCACAACTCTCCCCCTCCCACCCCCACAGCATCACAACACTCACCCTCCCACCCCATAGCATCACAACACTCCCTCTCCCACCCCCATAGCATCACAACTCTCACTCTCCCACCCCATAGCATCACAACTCTCCCCCTCCCACCCCATAGCATCACAACACTCCCCCTCCCACCCCATAGCATCACAACTCTCACTCTCCCACCCCCATAGCATCACAACACTCCCTCTCCCACCCCCATAGCATCACAACTCTCCCCCTCCCACCCCATAGCATCACAACACTCCCTCTCCCACCCCCATAGCATCACAACACTCCCTCTCCCACCCCCATAGCATCACAACTCTCCCTCACCCACCCCATAGCATCACAACACTCCTTCACTCACCCCCATAGCATCACAACACTCCTTCACTCACTCCATAGCATCACAACACTCCCTCACCCACCCCATAGCATCACAACACTCCTTCACTCACCCCCATAGCATCACAACACTCCTTCACTCACCCCCATAGCATCACAACATTCCCTCACCCACCCCATAGCATCACAACACTCCTTCACTCACCCCCATAGCATCACAACACTCCCTCACCCACTCCAATAGCATCACAACACTCCCTCACCCGCCCCATAGCATCACAACACTCCTTCACCCGCTCCAATAGCACAACACTCCTTCACCCGCTCCAATAGCATCACAACACTCCTTCACCCACTCCAATAGCACCACAACACTCCCTCACCCACTCCAATAGCATCACAACACTCCTTCACCCGCTCCAATAGCATCACAACACTCCCTCACCCACTCCAATAGCATCACAACACTCCCTCACCCACTCCAATAGCATCACAACACTCCCTCACCCACTCCAATAGCATCACAACACTCCCTCTCCCGCCCCCATAGCATCACAACACTCCCTCTCCCGCCCCCATAGCATCACAACATTCCCTCTCCCACCCCCATAGCATCACAACACTCCCTCTCCCGCCCCCATAGCATCACAACACTCCCTCTCCCGCCCCCATTGCATCACAACATTCCCTCTCCCGCCCCCATAGCATCACAACACTCCCTCTCCCGCCCCCATAGCATCACAACACTCCCTCTCCCGCCCCCATAGCATCACAACACTCCCTCTCCCGCCCCCATAGCATCACAACACTCCCTCTCCCGCCCCCATAGCATCACAAATCTCCCTCACCCACCCCCATTGCATCACAACATTCCCTCTCCTGCCCCCATAGCATCACAACACTCCCTCTCCCGCCCCCATAGCATCACAAATCCCCCTCACCCACCCCCATAGCATCACAACATTCCCTCTCCTGCCCCCATAGCATCACAACACTCCCTCTCCCGCCCCCATAGCATCACAAATCTCCCTCACCCACCCCCATAGCATCACAACATTCCCTCTCCTGCCCCCATAGCATCACAACACTCCCTCACCCACCCCCATAGCATCACAACATTCCCTCTCCTGCCCCCATAGCATCACAACACTTCCTCTCCCACCCCATAGCATCACAAATCTCCCTCACCCACCCCCATAGCATCACAACATTCCCTCTCCTGCCCCCATAGCATCACAACACTTCCTCTCCCACCCCATAGCATTACAAAACTCCCTCACAGCATAATGCCCCACCCTGACCTGTCTCAGCAGCACACAGCACACTGTCACCGTGTCACACTGTCACCATGTCACACTGTCACCATGTCACACTGTCACCATGTCACACTGTCTACGTACCTGTCTCAGCAGCACACAGCACATCGTCACCTTCTAGGATGGCTGGAATTGTTTGGGACTGCAAGGAAACAAATATGGATGAAACCTAAAGACATTTCAAGTGTTACATGAGAATCTTATATAATCCTAGTTAATTAAGTGCAGGCCCTATGTGGACTCTAGGTTAGAATAGGTCAAAGCAATTGCAACTTAAGGGATTGATGACAAGGATCGTTGATTGTAATATCACTGGATTGTCTGGTGCAAACATTTAAACTTCCAGGTGCATGGAGACATAAAGACTAGGTTACACTTATCAATAATAGGTTGCACTGGTGTGAGTTGTATATAGTTAAATCAAGCCTTGGTTATTCATAGCTTGAATATTGCTGAGTAAGGCATTAAACAACAACCATAATTAGATTCAGAAAATGTGAAATGGATCAGCTGTAACCTGACATCAACCTCTAAGAATCCTGACATCACCTGTATGTACCCTGACTTCACCTGTATGTACCCTGACATCACACGTATGTACCCTGACATCACCTGTATGTACCCTGACATCACCTGTATGTACCCTGACATCACCTGTATGTACCCTGACATCACCTGTATGTACCCTGACATCACCTGTATGTACCCTGACATCACCTGTATGTACCCTGACATCACCTGTATGTACCCTGACATCACCTGTATGTATCCTGACATCACCTGTATGTACCCTGACATCACCTGTATGTACCCTGACATCACCTGTATGTACCCTCACATCACACGTATGTACCCTGACATCACCTGTATGTACCCTGACATCACCTGTATGTACCCTCACATCACACGTATGTACCCTGACATCACCTGTATGTACCCTGACATCACCTGTATGGACCCTGACATCACCTGTATGTATCCTGACATCACCTGTATGTACCCTGACATCACCTGTATGTACCCTGACATCACCTGTATGTATCCTGACATCACCTGTATGTATCCTGACATCACCTGTATGTACCCTGACATCACCTGTATGTACCCTGACATCACCTGTATGTACCCTGACATCACCTGTATGTATCCTGACATCACCTGTATGTACCCTGACATCACCTGTATGTATCTGACATCACCTGTATGTATCCTGACATCACCTGTATGTACCCTGACATCACCTGTATGTATCCTGACATCACCTGTATGTACCCTGACATCACCTGTATGTGCCCTGACATCACCTGACATCACCTGTATGTACCCTGACATCACCTGTATGTACCCTGACATCACCTGTATGTACCCTGACATCACCTGTATGTACCCTGACATCACCTGTATGTGTGTGGGCTCTGTGTATCCCAGCTGATCAAGTCCCTCTTGGAGTCCAGCATGGAGTTCAAAGTCTGTGAAGTTCGGATGATGATTTCTTCCTTCAAGAGCAGGGTTCTGAAACAGAATGTTTGTGTGAAGCTGTTTGAGCTGCAGTATGAACATTGCTGACAACTGTGTTACAATATGAACATTGCTGACAACTGTGTTACAATATGAACATTGCTGATAACTGTGTTACAATATGAACATTGCTGATAACTGTGTTACAATATGAACATTGCTCACTACTGTGTTACAATATGAACATTGCTGACAACTGTGTTACAATATGAACATTGCTGATAACTGTGTTACAATATGAACATTGCTGACAACTGTGTTACAATATGAACATTGCTGACAATGTGTTACAATATGAACATTGCTGATAACTGTGTTACAATATGAACATTGCTCACAACTGTGTTACAATATGAACTTTGCTGATAACTGTGTTACAATATGAACATTGCTGACAACTGTGTTACAATATGAACATTGCTGATAACTGTGTAACAATATGAACGTTGCTGATAACTGTGTTACAATATGAACATTGCTCACAACTGTGTTACAATATGAACATTGCTGACAACTGTGTTACAATATGAACATTGCTGACAACTGTGTTACAATATGAACTTTGCTAATAATTGTGTTACAATATGAACACTGCTGATAACTGTGTTACAATATGAACTTTGCTGACAACTGTGTTACAATATGAACATTGCTGATAACTGTGTTACAATATGAACTTTGCTGATAAATGTGTTACAATATGAACATTGCTGATAACTGTGTTACAATATGAACATTGCTGATAACTGTGTTACAATATGAACTTTGCTAAAAATTGTGTTATAATATTACCAACATTCAAATTTCAGAAATAAATCTTTATCAAATTTGATTGTAATTACCAAACCTGATACAAATCTGGCCATATCGGAACCTGTCACAGACACCTACCTGGCTATTAGGACCCTCTGTCACAGACACCTACCTGGCTATAAGGACCCGGTCACAGACACCTACCTGGCTATAAGGGACCCTGTCACAGACACCTACCTGGCTATAAGGACCCTTTCACAGACACCTACCTGGCTATAAGGGACCATGTCACAGACACCTACCTGGCTATAAGGGACCCTGTCACAGACACTAACCTGTCTATAAGGGACCTGTCACAGACACTAACCTGGCTATAAGAGACCCTGTCACAGACACTAACCAGGCTATAAAGGACCTGTCACAGACACTAACCTGGCTATAAGGAACCCTGTCGCAGACACTAACCTGGCTATAAGGGACCCTGTCACAGACACTAACCTGGCTATAAGGGACCCTGTCACAGACACTAACCTGGCTATAAGGGACCCTGTCACAGACACCTACTTGGTTATAAGGAACCCTGTCACAGACACTAACCTGGCTATAAGGAACCCTGTCACAGACACTAACCTGGCTATAAGGGACCCTGTCACAGACACTAACCTGGCTATAAGGGACCCTTTCACAGACACTAACCTGGCTATAAGGGACGAGGGTGAAGTGGTCTCCTGCCGACTGCTTATTCTTCCAGCCGTGGGATGCAAGTATCTTTGGATCGAACCCACTGTAAGTCTGACCCTTGTGGTGATTAAACTGCTCTCTCTTGCATGATATCACCAGTGGGGACTTGAATGTTGATCGGCGCTTCTTTTGCAGTGCCAATAATTCTTTTCGTTCTTTGGCTTTTTCAACCTTCTGGACCATTTTCTGGGGAAGTGTGATTCTTGGCAGGCTGTTATTGATGATATTGGTCTGAAAACAGAAAATGAGTCATATTTTTTAAAGATAATTTATACCAGAACTTGCAGTGACAGTTATCTTCCCGAGGCAAGGGAGTTAACTGACTGTAAAAGTCCAGTTTCCACCCTTGCCAAACTGGGCTGGAATTTCTGGGATCGATCGTAGCGCCACCAGTGGCTATTACAAGTTATGTCCCTTCTATGTGCCTCCTAAGAGCCAATCAGATTACACCTCTCATATCACTTGCATTTGCTTCAAACAAAAGTGCAGCGCCCAGTCAAGATGATCTGATCGATACTCAAAATCATTTTTGTAATATAAACGGCCTTACTTCGCAAAGGGCATAAAATCATGTGAGCACTTTGATTAAAAACATGAAAAGATTTGGAAAATATTTGTTGACGCTGAGGTTGTGGCACAAAAGCTTTGCAAATCCTGTAATCAATCGAAATCTGCACAGCAGTGTACGAACCAGGTGTCAATTTCATTACACGATTTTGATTGGAATATGCATAGACTCTTGAGTCCAACAAAAACTTAAATCCGTAATTCCAATCTAGTTCGGCAAAGGTGGAAACTGGACTTTTATAGTCAGTTAACTCCTTTGCCTCCGGATGCGAAACAGTGAGTGAAAAGAACCAACAACATTGAGAAGTCCCGAGTAAACATGATAAAAATAAGTAACTGATTCTGTATTTCGTGGTGAAACATTGTGAAACATTGTAAACTTGCTTGAGACTCCACATATATAATAGAACTATTATTTTCAACATAAGGTAATGAGTGTGTGAGTGAGTGAGTGAGTTTGGTTTAATGCCACTCTTAACAGTATTTCAGTTATATCACGGCGTGTCAGCTTAATGTGGGAGGAAAGCCCGAAGTGATGCAGGTCTCAAGACGTTTACCACTCTCGGTGAAACCAACGAGCACTGGTATAGTGCTGACAAACCTAGAAACATAACCAGTGGGAACTGGGATTCGAACCCAAAATCACAGGTTTTTGGCATGCCGAAGGGAGGCAACTCTGCACAGTGAATCGTGGCACCTTAGACGACTGGGCCACCCATGCCCCCCATAAGGTCATGAAGAGGAGTAAGAACATATATCCTGAAAAGAACACTTGTCCTCTCTTTACCGAGTGACCCAATAAAGTTGACATGATCATAAGTGTTTGCATCACTCATGAACGCACCAACTTTGTCAGATGTTATGGTCAAAGGTCACTACTTTCATGTAAGGGAGGTTAAAATGGCTGTGGCTATAAATAAATATTGTGTCATAAAGACATTGCAATGGAGTGCTACATAGAAGCTTGTTGCTTCTGTGGAGTAAAATACTTTTCACTCCCAACAAGCGTCCTAAATGTAATTAATCCATCTTGAAAGTTGCAGCCTGCATTTGTATTTACATGCTTGAGTAGAAATAATCATTTTCTCAGGTTTACAGATACATTCAGATAGGTAGCTCTTCCTCTTCGGGTTGTGGGACACACATCAATGTCAGACTCAAAACTATCAGTGTCGCAATCCTTATAGTCATAACTGACTTTAGCAGTAAGAACAATAAGTGCTGGAATTTGCCAGTCAGGCAGGCAGGAGCAAATGTCGCCAGATCCACCACCCCCGGGATTCAGAGGGGTTGTCCACCACCCCCCATCCCCCCATTTGAAAACCAAATGTGGTAAGTTGTAGGCAGTAAAATTATCTGAGAGGGGATTTTGATATTTTGGACCCCTCCATTTTAAAAATGATGGATCTGCCCTTCTTGTTGACATTTGTGAACTCATATCAGCTGAAACTTGTGTCTCCATCTGCAGCTTTAGTGAACAAATCAGTGTTCAAACTTATTAAACTAGTTTTTGCAAATTCAAGATAAACATGATGAAACATATGCAGAACATTATCATATTTTTCAATATTCTATGGAAGATAAACAAATGTGCGGGGGAGCAAAATAAAGTTTAGTTTAGTACTGTAATGACACCCTGGTTTAACCTTCTGTCATGGCGTACTTACAGAAGACAGTCTGTGACACCTGATCAGCTGATCCAACACCCGGAACAGGTAGGATCTCTCCATGCTGCCGTAGTGCTGATGTGTATGCTGTTAGCTAATCACTGTTTTTATCTGAAAGAAAGAATATTCAGGATAAATGCATGTGGTTACCCATTGGGAATCCCCAAAACCCTGTGCTTGTCGTAAGAGGCAACTAAATGGATTGGGTGGTCAGGCTCAGTGACTTGATTGACTGCATGTCAAACAAACATTTTGTACTGAACTCTTGAGACCTACAGCCGGTACCTGGGTAGGGTTGGCTAATAAGGGGTGGGGTAACCGGGTAGCATATTTGGACTCGTCATGGCCCTTATGTCATTGTACCGAGATTGGATTGCGTGGATTGCTGCTCACAATATCAATCACTGGCCTATACTTGATAGTAGTGGTGGGATGATACACCGATGGATCGCGATTATTTACTTCACGATAAAAGTGTCCATCACATGCAGTGGCACATGCACGTATCGTGATACTCACAGTTGGCGTATCATCCCAGCCCAACTTGATTGTGTTATAAAATTTAAACTTACTCAGATAACTTAAATCCTTAGCCATCACATACATAAAATATGAACAAATTCTTATTTCTTAGCACATGTACAGATGTATAGTCTCTAGTTAAGATATCAAAGAATATTCTAAATGTTAAATTAAACTTTGTTGTGTTTCTTGTTTAACGCCGCACTCAGCAGTATTCAAGCTATATGACGGGGGTCTGTAAATAATCGAGTCTGGACCAGACAATCCAGTGATTAATATCATGAGCATCGATCCACGCAATTGGGATCGATGACATGCATCAACTAAGTCAGCGCGCCTGACCACCCGATCCCGTTAGTCGCCTTTTACGACAAGCATAGTCGCCTTTTACGGGTTGTTGAAGACCTATTCTACCTCGGATCTTCACGGATAAATAATCGAGACTGGACAATCCATTGATATTACGAGCATCGATCCACAAGACTGTGTGGCACTGGTCTCTGGCTGTAGCTACTCTGTACTCTGCATAGCGTAGTAGCACTAGTCGGAGAATCGTTATCGGACATAATAAGAGCTTAATTGCTTCGGTTGTATCGATGAAATAGTGAAGAATAAACCGCGCAGAAGGAAATATTACCTAATAACCTCTATCTTTATACCACATTCCGCCATCCACATGTTGGTGTACAGGAACTCACCGTCACGAGCAGTGAGTTATTTATCCGTAAAAGTGCTTAGTAGGAATCGCATTGATCCGTGTATGGAGTTAAGCGAAAAACTCTTTACACCAAACGCAATGTTTGGAGTTTGCGAGCCTCTTTAAAAGCGGAGTTTTTTCATTGACGTTCATGTACGTTGTATGTATATATTAGCGATAGGTCACGTTTTGGAGTTTGTAAAATGTGGACAGCGGTTGCAATATGTGCGAATCTCAGGTATGAATGAACAGTAAGTCAGGAACTTGCTGGGAGAATGATAAAACAAAATCGACAATAGCAGCGACACGTGTATGCATAAAATGTGTTGTGCTTTGGAGATGTGTATGGTTTAAGATGAGTGCGCAAAAGAAATGCAGATATTTATTTTGGAAGTTTGTTTAGATTAGAAAAGAAACGCACAGGTAGATTTTTAGTAAATTTATTTTACCTAATAAAGTCGATATATTTTATTCAATATCATAGATACAAATATGAAATTTTGGAGCTCGATAGTCGTCACATGTTGTCGTTGTACAAAGACATTGAAAACTGTTCATTGTCATGTCACATAAGGCCACAAGGTTACGCTGAACTCAGTATCTCGTGTGACCGCCCCGGGCAGCAATCACGGCTCTGCATCTCCCCGGCACTGACTGGATAAGTGTACGAATTCGGTCCTGTGGGAATGCCTGAGGCGTGTTCTGACGTTGACGTACACGTCGATCGAGTTCATCCCCTAGGTGTTCGATTGGGTTGAGATCTGGAGATCTCGACGGGCAGGGCAAGCCGTTGATGTTGGCATTATGAAGGTAGTCTACCGTGACACAAGCTGTGAGCGTTGTCCTGTTGAAACAGCTCCCTCTGGCAGTCAATGATTGGAAGAAGGTGAGGTTGAAGAATTTGATTCATGTAGCGATTTGCTGTCGAATTTCCCTGAAGCTCAAACAAGTCAGATCTGGTGGTGTAGGATATGCCCCCCCCCCCCCCCCCCACACACACACCATGATACTACCGCCACCGGAACTGTCGAATTCACGTACACAATGTGGGGCAAAACGCTCATTTCGACGACGATAAACACGTTGTCTTCCATCTCGCTGCTGAAGAAGAAATCACACTCGTCTCCAGTTTCACCAATTCCAAGGATGTAAGGCATGGCACCAACGCAAGCATCGCTGTAGTTGGATCTGTTGCAAAACAGGGACGATAACTGGTCTTCTGGGTCGGATTCCAGCCTCGCGTCCGATATCCTCCTCAAGCCAGGGATGCGTCCTGCAGTCTCCGTAGCTGTGACATTGCGATGAAGTAGGTGGAACAGCCGCATGTAGCGATCCTGTACAGGGGTGGTAACTCTTGGTCGGCCGGTTCTCGGACGGTCTGCAGTGGAATTGAACTATGTGTATCGGCAAATAGTGCTGTGATTGCCGTTGAAGTGGCGTGCAACAGAAGCCTGCGATTCCCCTCGTTGGATACGTCCTCTGGCGATGTTCCGATCGGCAGCGCTGAGTCTCGGCATTTTCGAACATGAAATATGTCGACAATTGAATGACGAATTATTGACTTATGCTTGCCTTTTTATTGCCACAGTCACGAGTTACGGATGCCATAACTTGCACGTGCATTTTACTTTACTGATTTCCCCCATAACATTTTCTAACAAGTGTGAAAACAATGCTGTTTAAGACATTGCAAATCGACAATGGCTGAGTTTTGACGCTCCGTTTGTCGAAAATCAGGCCACCAACATTTTCCAATGACATATATCCAATTAATATGCCGGATTTTTTGTGTAGTCAGGTTCAATGAACGACATACTACCTGTGCGTTTCTCTTTTGTTTTTTCCATATATAGATGACAATAAAACCGATCGCCCAAATGCATCAAGGCAACGTCAATGATAACCCGATGCACGTGAGTTCAGTGCAAATTGAAATGCACATGCGTTCCCCCATTTCTTGCCCTGTAATAATCCATCCAGATCGGATAACATTCATTTGTTATTGAATTGCTACCACATGTCAAGATTGACAAGAAATCAGCGACACCAATCCCTTGGACGATTGCAAGCTGGACAAACCGCCCTGCAAGTAGCCAATGCATTTCGAGTCCACGTAAGGACCATATACAGGCTCCAGCAACGGTACCAGACCACAAACACTACAGATGACCGACCACGTAGATCCAGCGTCAGGATCGTCAGATTCTTCGTCAGCATCTTCAAGATCGCTTTGTTACTGCTGCGGAAACTGCTCGACAGACCATTGGGGCACACCAGCGACACATTAGTGCGGTCACCGTGCGTCGACGATTGACGAGCAGACACCTCCACTGCCACAGGCCACACCGAGGACCCATTCTGACACCACGTCATCGCCGGGACCGTCATCAGTGGGCAACAAAGCACAGCATTGGCGCCACCAGCAGTGAAGAAGAGTCCTCTTCTCGGACGAGAACCATTACTGTATCAGGCGTTCCTCAGAGTGTGGGCTCAAGTGCCTATGGCCTTCATCAACCGCTTCATCCATTCCATGTATCGACGTTGCACGGCAGTCATCAATGCACATGGCGGACACACGAGGTACTGACTTGTGTTGTGTTTCACTTTTTGAACATTTGACACTTAAAATTTCAACCTTGATGATCAGTTTCATCTTTTTAATATGTCTCAAAGTATGTTTACAGTGTTTGGACAAATGAGGTTTCTCATATATCTATCTATGATGTCGTTTCTTTTGCCGTCCGGTATAAAAACCATCTTATGAAACTTACAATCCAAATTAACAGGTTCTTCTAACTGTTCATTTGTCATCAATCGTTATGACCAAAGGAAAACTGAAACCCATTCATTCATTCATTCATTCATTCATTCATCGGTGTTGCCAGCCTTGCATAGTAACCACTTGGGATATACTTATTCACTTTGTTAGGTGTGTGAGACAATTGTGACAGAGTGGTGTTGGGTGAGGTTGCCGAAGTCGAATGATGTGAGATTGGGTTATTTTCAGATCTATATCAGGTGTGTTATTAAAGAAAAAAGGCATTATTTTCATTTAGTTTGAGATAGTTTCCTGCAATACAAACTTATGATGAAAGGTGAGGTGAAATGGGGTTAACATCGCGTTCAAAATTATTGCACTTATGTAGCGACGTGTGTGCGTGCGTGCGTGCGTGCGTGCGTGCGTGCGTGCGTGCGTGTGTACTCCGGACTAATGACGATTTTATAGTGCCAGCCCACTGAGACACCATGCCGCATTTTAACACGAATACCCCACTCAGAAACAGTATACTGACTCCGAGACGACAGTCCCTTGTATTAGCCCCAAGTACCATCTTTTAACGTACTTCGACGACTGGCAACAAGGCTCTTCACCTTGGTACCTTTTTTTGACCAAGTGGAGGACGTATGGGCCGACTCCATCATAGAGGGTCCTAAGGGTCCAAAGGGTCCAAAGGGAGAACAAGTGGTCGAGAACAAGTGGTCAAGTACATGGACCATATCACAACTACTTGGAATGAAGGTCCCTGGGGTCCCAGGAAATTGCAACCATGGAAAATACCGATTTTAAATAGGCATCTGGGAATACTCTATCAATCGTATGCTAAAAACTTCCAGGTGGCAGCCGTGTGAAAAAAACTGTATCTCGTGAATTCCCATTCAATATTTGAGCATTGACATGTCAGCTTGAAGTGGTTACAACGTCAGAAAAAACAAATGGCTGTCGCAAATACTTGCAGTTGTTTAAAACAAATTGTAACAATAGATCTGTATCTTCATAAAATATTTCAACTGGTACATATGATATGATATGATCGTACATTTTGACATTTTAATTGCTTTCAAATTGGAAATAAAATTACTCAAGAATTTATGCATTTTTCATAATAATTGTAATGTTTCGCCCTGAAAACATAGGTATATTCACCAAAATTATTTTCCTATCTCTAGTTTTAGCCAAGATATTAGTCCTGCACGATGACTGTGGAATATATTATCTTTATGGAAACAAATCTAGAAACGTATACAAAAGCATGTCTAGCTAACTCTAGCCAGCCCTATTCCACATTTGATATCTTAACTGCCATATACCTAGTAGTGTAGATAGAATTTCCTAATGCAGTCATAGTCTGGCAACATGGCTACCACAGCCACAATGTTTTAAAGTTTGTGAGCTGCTTCAGGGGACATGAAACAATTTCAGCTTCATAAGCCACGAGGTTTCTGAGATGATCTCTAAAATGTAAATATTGTCTGCTTACCGCCATTCTGGGGGCCTTACAACGCCCCAGTGATACACTGTATACGCTTATTCAAAAAGCCAGGAGAGAGTTCAAGAAAAAACGGGGGATATTTACATTTGTTTTGTAAATCATTTTGCATGGTAAATGGAAATGATTACTGTCACCTATCATAAGTAGGTGTCATATCAAACAATGATATTTAAATTCAGCTTCATGACAACTGTCTTTGGTGCATAATATATTATTTCACTGGGGTTAAAAGTTACAGCAAGGTCGCAGTATGATTGGTATGACGATACAGGTCGCACTACGATACACATATTTACGTCAAATCGCGTGTTAAGTTCTTGAGTATAAATACTTCAGAGCAAGTTCAAGAGGAAAAGGGGACACGGCCGGCCCAGTCGTCTAAGGCGCCACGATTCGCTGTGCAGAGTTGCGTCCCTTGGGCACGCCAGGAACCTATGATTGCGGGTTCGAATCCCGGTTCGCCCCAATTATGTTTCTAGGTTTGTCAGCACCATACCCGTGCTCGTGGGTTTCACCGAAGTGGTAAACGTCTTAGACCTGCATCACTTCGGGCTTTCCTCCCACATCAAGCTGACCCGCTGTGATATAATTGGAATACTGTTAAAAGCGGCGTTAAACCCAACTCACTCAAGAGGAAAAGCTAGCTGTAGACGCATTCGTAGCGGCTATTTTAGTAGTGAACCTGAAACGCTAATTACAACACATTTTGAGATAGTTAACTGACAAAATTGCTGGATTGTCATTAAACGAGTATTAAGTTATTTATTTCAACTAGTGTATGGTCTTGTATCGATACAGAAAAAAACGTATCGTGTATGGTATCGTCGCATGAAATATCACAATCCACCGCTGCATCGTTTTACCCCTATTCTATATTCACACTATCATATTTCATATCCATGCAATACATTATTAATATGCAAGTTTTATCATGATTTTATAAACATAATTGTTTGTATCAAATAAACTGTACTCACCGTAATGTCACTGGTCTCCTTCCCAATACATGATGCTCCAGCTAAATCTGATCCTGTAGGAAATGTTTTCCTCCTGGCGGGGTTCTGTTCACAATCCTCGTTCAGCAAGCGTTTCTTAGTCTCTGACCCATGGGTATCATACAAACGGGACACGGTTTGACGGTATGAGGTTCTAAGTTTGTCAATGATATCCCTGGCTCTCCACAAGTGTAACTGACATTTTTTACAAACAATATTAGTTGAACACTCAATTGAAATATTTGCTTCAAGATACTTCTCAAATAGTAAACAAATGTCCGTTTTTGTGTCGCCTCTGAATAATCTCCTCCTGTAATTCACATCTGTGACATCATTCCCACACACAAGGCAAACACTAGCTTTAGTCTTGGGTGAAATATTCACAGTTTTAGAAAGTTTGGTTGGGGTTCCTGAATCTTGTGGGGATAAAGCCATCATTACATGTTACTGAATAATAGAATAAGCCAGATAAATATAACAGCACAGCTCCAAAACCAATAGCAGTAGTCACACAAAGGAACCATGTGGCCGTTCTTTGTGTGTCAGTGACATGTGATACTACCATGCCCCACCCCCCTCTCTGTCCCCCCCCCCCCCCCCCCCACCCCCCCACCCCTGCCCCCAACCAGGACTGCTGTCCAGGGGAGTAATAAATACAGGGATGGAAACCATGTGGGGGGTAGATCCAGATCGGTTGATAAGGGGATCAGAGAATGTGCTTTAGAATATTTATTTGGACACTTACATATGCCCATACTACATTTCAAGATTGTTCTGATAGGAAGGCTCTCAAAATGTCTAGTCTCTGAAATCAGCATAGGGAAAGAAATATTTTATTTTTAGAGTCAAGAGTGAGTGAGTGAGTTGGGTTTAACGCCGCTTTTAACATTATTCCAGTCATATCACGGCGTGTCAGCTTAATGTGGGAGGAAAGCCCGAAGTGATGCAGGTCTCAGACGTTTACCACTTCAGTGAAACCCACGAGCACTTTAGAGTCAAGAAGGGCATTGTGTAATATAACATTTCATAGACTAAATGTTAGTCTACCAAGATAAGAGATGTTCAAAATCTGGACGGCGGACATTTTCCAAAATGGCCACGGCAGCCATAGGTCAAATCTGGTTGGGCTCCCGTCTTGAATCAAATTGTTAATAGCCATAGTGCCTGTGTGCCAATTTTCATAATTGTATTACCAAGCGTACGATTCTGCCCTATATGGGGCTACTATGCTTCACAAATAGGTCTAGCACCTACTTTCAACCAATCGGATGAGTCATCTCTTCTTTCGGCTGGAGTGCGGTTGTCTGTATCAATAAAGATAGCTGGTGCGTTTGTTCTGCAAGACATACTGTTGTGACGGATGACGGATGATCCAGCAAAACACACGGATATTTTGAATAAGATGATCCATGCATTAGGACCCGTGAAGAGCCGGGTCTTCAGTAACCAATGCTTGCCGTAAGAGGCGACTAACGGGATCGTGGTCAGGCTCACTGTTTTGTTTGTTTGTTGTTTTACGCCGCACTCAATCAGCAAAAAAAATTAAAGATGAAAACATTGCAGATTAAATTTTACAGACGAAAGCATATAGCTCACGTTGGTCTCATCTTCCCGAGGCAAGAGAGTTAACTGACTATAAAAGTCCAGTGCGCACCGAAATCGAAATCCGGTTCGTCAACTGTCGTGCAGATTTCGGTCGACTGCAGGATTTGCACAGCATGTGCACTTCCAACTCGTTGTCAACAGATATTTTCGGAATCTTTTCAAGTTTTTAATCAAGGTGCTCACGTGATTTGATGTACTTCGCGATGTAAGACCCGTTTTATCACAATATAGATCTTGATCATCGATCAGATCGTCTTGACTGGGCGCCGCCATTTTGTTTGAAGCAAATGCAAGTGATACGAAAGGTGGAATCTGATTGGTCCATAGGAGGGACATAGAAGGGACTTAATTTGTAACAGCCACTGGTGGCGCTACGATCGAGCCCAGGAATTCCAGCCAAGTTCGGCAAGGGTGGAAACTGGACTTTTAAAGTCAGTTAACTCTCTTGACTCGGGAATATGCGTTGGTCTGTGAATCAAGTTTGTTGGTACAGAAGCGGGCAAAGCGGTGTTTGACAGCAAGAGCATCCGTCAACGATATCACCCGATTGCCGAAGTAAAAATAGATAAATCTTGGCTTCAGACTAATGCCTACCATTATCCATCTCAGAGGTACCGCATACAAACTGCCATCAAATCAATTAGATATTCCTTTTAATGTACTCTAATCACCGATATATAACAGTGTAGATCGATCTCCCAAGTTGTGTGTCAAGTGTTGTCTATTCGGACAGATGTTGACATTGTTAGTTGACAGCTCTCACTTCCGGGCCATTAACTGTGTGCATACACGGTTGTTGATTAATGTGAAGTGTCTGGTAATTGGTTCAGGGAACTAAACTATAGTGCACGACACGACCCTGTTAGTTGTACACTTACTGCCATACTGCCATCAAGGCAAATTACGGCACGATTTAATAATTGAGGATAAATTGCTTTTATTGTCAAATAATATGCCTTTCTCACCGAGTGACCTGACGACATTGATATTTTCGTAAGTATCACAGCTACGAGTGAAAATGTCAACTTTTTCAGGTCTCGAGATGCGATAAACATGATGTATTTCTAACAGCTCTTGTCTTAGAGTGCAAATAATAGTGTCAATCACTGAAAGTATGTCCCATAAGAAGAGGTATTTCACTCGACCTGGAAATGGTATTTCACCTTGTTTTGTCTTTAGTGGACCAATTGACATGTTGTTTGTCTTTAGTGAACCAACTGACACACTGTTAGTCTTCGGTGGACCAACTGACACACCGTCCGTTTTCAGTGGACCAATTGAGATGTTGTTTGTCTATAGTGGACCAAATTACATGTTGTTTCTCTTAAGGGGACCAACCGACATACTGTTAGTCTTCAGTGGACCAACTGGCACTTTGTTTGTCTTCAGTGGACCAACCAACAAGTTGTTTGTTTCCAGTGGACCAGCTGACACTCCGTTAGTCTTCAGTGGACTAACTGACACGTTGTTTGTCTTCAGTGGACCAACTGAAACGTTGTTTGTCTTCAGTGGACCAACTGACACTCCGTTAGTCTTCAATGGACCAACTGACTCTCCGTTAGTCTTCATTAGACCAACTGACACACCGTTAGTCTTCAGTGGACCAATTGACACACCGTTAGTCTTCAGTGGACCAATTGACACACCGTTAGTCTTCAGTGGACCAACTGACACTTCGTTAGTCTTCAGTGGACCAACTGACACACCGTTTGATATCAGTGGACCAACTGACACTCCGTAAGTCTTCATTGGACCAACTGACTCACCGTTAGTCTTCAGTGGACCAATTGACACACCGTTAGTCTTCAGTGGACCAACTGACACTCCGTTAGTCTTCAGTGGACCAACTGACACACCGTTTGTTATCAGTGGACCAACTGACACACCGTTAGTCTTCAGTGGACCAACTGACACTCCGTAAGTCTTCATTGGACCAACTGACACACCGTTAGTCTTCAGTGGACCAATTGACACACCGTTAGTCTTCAGTGGACCAACTGACACTCCGTTAGTCTTCAGTGGACCAACTGACACACCGTTTGTTATCAGTGGACCAACTGACACACCGTTAGTCTTCAGTGGACCAACTGACACTCCGTTAGTTTTCAGTGGACCAACTGACATTCCGTTCGTTTTCAGCGGACCAAGTGACATGTTGTTTGTCTTCAGTGGACCAACTGACACTTTGTTTGTCTTCAGTGGACCAACCGACGTATTGTTAGTCTTCGGTGCACCAAATGACACTTTGTTTGTCTTCAGTGGACCAACCAATAAGTTGTTTTCTTCAGTGGACAAACTGACAAGTTCTTTGTCTTCAGTGGACCAACTGGCACGTTGTTTGTCTTCAGTGGACCAACTGACACTTTGTTTGTCTTCGGTGGACCAACCGACATACTGTTAGTCTTCAGTGGACCAACTGACACTATGTTTGTCTTCAGTGGACCAACCGACGTATTGTTAGTCTTCGGTGCACCAAATGACACTTTGTTTGTCTTCAGTGGACCAACCAATAAGTTGTTTTCTTCAGTGGACAAACTGACAAGTTCTTTGTCTTCAGTGGACCAACTGGCACGTTGTTTGTCTTCAGTGCACCAACTGACACTCCGTAAGTCTTCAGAGGACCAACTGACAAGTTATTTGTCTTCACTGGACCAACCGACAAGTTGTTTGTCTTCAGTGGACCAACTGACACTTTGTCTTCAGAGGACCAACTGACACGTTGTTTTTCTTCAGAGGACCAACCGACACTTTGTCTTCAGTGGACCAACTGACACTTTGTTTGTCTTCAGTGGACCAACCGACACTTTGTCTTCAGTGGACTAACTGACACGTTGTTTATCTTCAGTGGACCAACCGACACTTTGTCTTCAGTGGACCGACTGACACTTTGTTTGTCTTCAGCGGACCAATTGACACGTCATTTATCTTCAGTTGACCAATTGACATGCTGTTTGTCTTCATTGGTACCCGTGGGAGGCTTCTCAATGAATCGGATGGTCATGATCTTGGTGACTTGGTTGATGCATGTCATCGCATGTGTGGATCGATGTTCACGATGTCAGTCACTGTACTGTCTGACCAAGACTCGATTATTTGCAGGTCGTCCTAATAGAGATCGGATATTGCTGATAGCTTAATAAACAACACACAAACAAGTTAGTCCTTTCTGAACGGGAAACATACAAAAGGAAAACAAATCAGTATTGGCACGAGCTGGAAGTGGTCGTTAAGTCTCAATGGCTCAGGAGGCGGTGGGGCAGCCGAGTGGTTAAAGCATTTGCTCGTCACGTCGAAGACCGGGGTTCGATTCCCCACATGTGTACAATTTGTGAAGCCAATTTTCCGGTGTCCCCTGTCGTGATATCGCTGTAATATTGCACAAAGCGGCGTAAAAGACTCGGTCAATGTATCTAATGTAGACTTGATACGAGTCTTTTAAGTACATGTACTTTGAAAGTAGTGCAAACCCATTGATATAAAATCCAATTTGCCCATATCTATTCTGAGTGTGTGAATATCGCGAACGTCGCCTTTAGCAGCGTTTGACCTATAGTCCAGTAATTAAAAGAACCAGGTTCAACAAAATTGACGGAAAAGGTTTATTGCTGGATTTTGGTGCCTTGGCACCTATACATTAAAATAAAAAATAGTTTACCAAAATAGGACATGGGGAACCATCCGAAAATAGGTCAAATCCAAGATGGCCACCAGCAAAAGTAATAATAGTCATAAACGTGGAACCAATAACAAAAAACCCATTTATGATGAGTCTATCTATATTAGCTTGCCAGGATAAATTCCAAAAAATGTATATTTAACAATTTTGAAAGGAAAATACACATAGAAATTTAAAATAATGCTTCAAAATGACGAAAAAGTACATAAATTTTTCAGTAATTCTTGCAGAACATGAACCGATTTATTATTATGTTGACGTTTTGCATATAAAATCATGCAGTTTATTGTCTTCACGTAAATAATCAAGTTAGAAACAAATATAATTGAAAAAACCCAAAGTATTCCCTTCTTCAAAATGGCGGGCGAGCATACAATGTCTTAAAGATAGACCTCAAGAACATAAAGGTATGTATAAGCTATTTTTCTTTTATAGCTAAAATGAAAACTTGTTGATAGTTGATTGGCTCTAGAGAGGAATAACTGATGAAAATATGAACGAATATAAATATAAAATTTGAAACAGAGCCTTAAAATTAACATCAACATTTGTTTAAAGGAAAATCAAGGGAGATAATCCAAACTCCGGGAAGCAGTTATTTTTCTCAAATGGTATTAGCTTCTCAGAAACTTTATTAAAAGTTAATTCAGAAGATATAATCAAGACATTTAGCACAAAAATCATTTGCTATAATCGGAAAAGCAACATTTGTATCTGGACACATGTCAACCATATTTCTATCAACTGTTACTATTCGCAGGTGACTATTCTCAACTGAAGGTGTCCTATGTAGATCACAGATGGCGACTTGTTTGCTATGTATGGAACCAGTTAACCTGGACAAACCCCAGGATTATGTGAAGTTGACAGCAAAATGCTGCTGTAAATTCGATGCACCAGACATCATATACAACTGTAGCCTGTTGGTACACAGACAGTGTCGAAGTATGCATAAAAATCCAAAGGCAATCAAAGTAGCTGAAACCTTTTGATCATATGTTAAAGCCTTAAATTTTAAAACTCACTGTTTTCTATGTGGTACTTGTACAAACATCCATATAGAAGTGTACTTCAGCCCTGCGATGGCTCTTCAGTTACTCAACATATGTCTGCAACATACTGTGTCAACAGGCAAGATGATTGGACCAAGATGGTACAGTCAAGTATTGTGCCCATATACAATCTACCAGCTGAAGAAGCTATCCATCACCATGCTTGTGATACGAATTTTCGGAGAGGGACAAGTATACCTGCAGCTTGTATTGAACATGGGGAGGCTCCACCAAAGAAATGGAGACTTGGTCGACCGAAGTGTATGTCCTAGATGACAGCATTTGAGATTGCCATTTATTACTGGGAAGAGAATGATGATGAAACGATTCCTTTGGACAATTTGCATCACATTATGAAGTCAATGAGTGCACTGAGTGATAATCAACTACACACTACATCTCAGCTGAAAAGGGAATTCATGAATCACTATGGGAACAAGGTATTCATAACAAATCAGGCAACAACCTAACATTGCATCTCTTACGGCATATGAAAATGTTGCAAAGGTAGACAAATCCGACATGGACAGTTTGATTAAAGTTGGAGGAGGATACATTCATACGCAGGTAGAGAGCATGTCGAAACATGTTGATGTGTATCTCGACAATGAGCAGATGGCATTGATTGACACCAATCTTGATTACCTCCCACATGCATTACGCATCCTCCTTCAAGCTATCATCAAGAGCTGAGCTGCGTCATTGGGTCAGGCAATAATGCATTCGAAATGTCCCCATCATTTCTGCCTCCTCGACAGGTTTGACAAAGTATCACACTATAACACATATATGGTCATAGTAATTTAGTGGATATGATAAGCCAACTCGGTTTCAGCTCCTCGTAAATTTAGAAAATTCTCGGTGACCACTCATGGTGTTCACCTAATCAGAGACATTGCAGATACATTCGTGCAATACCAGGCTGGTTATATAGATCATGCCAGCAAAAGGTTTGATGGGACTGGCTCAATCCATGCTATGGGCGAGATGGTGAGACGGAGGGTACCAAGAGTTAAGGTGGACTTGGATGATGTTAAAAAAATCAACAGTGTCAAACCATTCTCACAAAGAAATCCAAAGGCAGTGCTGGCGAACATT
Source organism: Haliotis cracherodii (assembly GCF_022045235.1). Classification (NCBI taxonomy): domain Eukaryota; kingdom Metazoa; phylum Mollusca; class Gastropoda; order Lepetellida; family Haliotidae; genus Haliotis; species Haliotis cracherodii. The sequence goes on along the minus strand of NW_027266308.1, from coordinate 10,447,161 downwards.
ATCTATTCACCAATTGGTGACTTCTGTCTTGATGAAAAGAATAGCAAACTAGATAATTTGTGGAGTGCGCCACTTCTGTGTGTGTTGACCACTGTGTTCCAGTTGCATGCAGTTGCTCCATTCTGACATTCCATACCCCAGGAAGAGCTCTGAGATATTCTTGTTGATTATCAACGTGACACCATGTGACGAATCCTGTGTCAGATCAATGCTGGAGTATATTTCAAAATATGCCAGACGACATGGAATCACACCGGTTATTACAATCGACCAGCAACTTTGGTGAATTGCATACATGATCTTCGAATCACGGCCAGCTGAGAGCCCCTTGCATCAAATAGCCCTGGTCTTGGGGGGATTCCATACTTAGATGAGTTTTGTGGGTACAGTTGGGAATCTGATGGCTGGATCTGGGTTAAAGGAGATCATCACTCAAGTATATTCAGAGGGTAGTACAGATCAGATGTTGTACGGCAAATCTGTGTCACAAGCTGTGCGGGCTCATTTCTTGAGGAACCGCTTCTGCAATGCTCTTATCGTGTTTGATGGTTATTGTGGTGTTTTTTTTACCAAGGATGAGACCCATCAGAGAAGAACTGGAGGCCATCTTTCTTCAGACAAGTACAAAGATCACTGACATCTTCATCCTACAGATGATCCTTGATCCTAATCTCAGCCATTCTTTGCTCTTTGTACATGCATTGTCAGGGACCGACACAACATTGAGGCCATATGGCATAGGGATGGTCTCAGGAATATTCAAAGGTTTTCATGGTGACAGGTGGAAACCATGCAGAAATCGAGCAGGCTGGTAATCAGGCACTTGCAATCCTCTGCGGCTGTATGCCTGGCTTGGATTTGAATTCTGAACGTGTGACAAAATTCACTGAGAAGGTATCTATCAAGCTCAAATTACCTAACCCTTCGACACCTTCCACCGACATCAGATGCTGCCAGATTGCCCAGCCAACGAGTCTGACTCCAAGTGCAGACCTGGCTAGGCAACAATATGGATGCGACAGAATGGGGCTGGACGTTTCACAAGAGCAACAAGGGCAATATATTGAAACCAATCACAAGGCACCAAGCTGTCACTCCTAAATTTCTGTTGAAAATAATCAGATACAATTGCACTGGAAAGTGTGATGAAAACACATGCTCATGCAGAATTTTTTTGTCTACAATGTACCTCAGCATGTGGACAATGCAAAGGGATAACATTTTCAAATGGACCAAGTCATGACTTCTCTGACATTACTGAATAATCGTCTCTTCATGTCCAATATATGAGTGTGACTGTCTTGAACTTTAGACATTTAAATTGATAGTAAGTTTGACTTGTAAACTGTAGTATTGCAGGGTTATTCCCTCTTTATAAGGCCGTGTTAAGTATTTTGTAGTCCGATATGGAACAATTGCATTTTTTTCACATTTCGGGCAGCCGTAATTTATTTCTGTGTAAGATTTCACTTTAAAATTGTTAAATATATATTTCCCTGTCTTAATCTTATGAAGTTGATTATAAATAGAGTCATCATCCATGTTTAGATTTTTGATTGATTCTTTTTTTTTTACTTTTTCGATTTTCGTTTGTATTGATGGCGGCCATCTTGTATTTGACCTATTTTGAGTGTTTCCCCAAGTCAAATTTTGGTAAACTATTATTTTTTTTAAAGTAGACCTATCAAGGCAGTGAAATGTGTTAAAAAACCTTTTCCGTCAATTTTGTTGAACCTTCATGAAAAATAAACCTTTAATTACCGGACTACTATGTCAGGGCGGGGAGACCAAGAACGGGTTTCACTCGAAATTGTGGGGAAATGAACCAAGGTTTTCGAACCAACGCTTAAACACATTTTGAGATAGTTGACTGATAAAATTGCTGAGTATTAAGTAATATATTTCAGCAAGTGTATCGTCTTGTATCGAAACAGTAAAAACCTATCGTGTATTGCATCGTCGCATGAAAACTCGGTACACATATTCTATAGCCACACGATCATATTTCATGTCCGCGCAATATATTATTAATATGCAAGTTTTATTGCACCACAGACTCATGCCCATGTCGAACTGACCAACCTTACACCGTCTTGCCAAGGCAAGTGAGTAAACTGACGATAAACGTCTGGTCAGTTAGTTGCCTAGTTACCCTAATGGGATGTCTTCAGATCTTTGTTTAGCGGTAGCGAGAACTAAGGTCTGATTATAATGAGATTGAATCAAACTCGCACTCAAACTGAACAGTGGATGATGTTATTTGTTTGCCCATTCTGTAAAGTGTTTTTATGCGTGCTTTTTTGTGTTTTGTTCGTGTGGTGTGGTGTGGTGTGGTGTGTGTGTGTGTGTGTGTGTGTGTGTGTGTGTGCGCTACTATACTGCCACCATTACAACTGCTGCTACTACTACTACTACTACTACTACTACTACTACTACTACTACTACTACTACTACTACTACTACTACTACTAGACCCGTGAAGATCCGGGGTAGAATAGGTCTTCAGCAACCCATGATTGCCGTAAAAGGCGACTATGCTTGTCGTAAAAGGCGACTAACGGGATCGGGCGGTCAGGCTCGCTGCCTTGGTTGATACATGTCATCGATCCCAATTACGTGAATCGATGCTCATGATGTCAATCGGGGACACGGGTGGTCCAGTCGTCTAAGGCGCCACGATTCGCTGTGCAGAGTTGCGTCTCTTGGGCACGCCAGAAACCTATGATTGTTGGTTCGAATCCCGGTTCGCCCCAATTATATTTCTAGGTTTGTCAGCACCATACCCGTGCTCATGGGTTTCATCGAAGTGGTAAAGGTCTGAGACCTGCATCACTTCGGGCTTTCCTTCCACATTAAGCTGACACGCTGTGATATAACTGGAATAATGTTAAAAACGGCGGTGTCAATCACTGGATTGTCTGATCCAGACTCGATTATTTACAGACCGCCGTTATATAGCTGGAATATTACTGAGTACGGCGTACACAACAAACAAACAAACAAACAAAACTACTACTACTACTTCTACTACCACTACTACTAATACTTCTTCTACTGCTACTGCGACTTCACCAATGACAAGACATAATCCACTACTAATGTTTCTGCACCAAACGCTATAAGATCGTCCCCAGGGAGTGTTTGTTTTGATGAGTTGTGTGGGAGTCACTATTCTTTTATCATCACGTGTAACTCCACGTGGAACTCGGGTACCACGGAGAACGGAAATCGGATATAACCATATACCGGGTGGCTGGTGCCGAGATAGGATGGTATTTCACGGACTGGATTCGCCGGCCCCGGAAGTCAATCACTGTCTGTTCCAATCCACATGTGTAAAAGCACGTATTATTGATTTGTCAGCAAGACTCGATCGATGACTAAGATAGCGGTGCTGGGTGATCAAAATGACAGCATGAAATGTGTGACGATGAATGTTCCATGCGGGTTATGGATCCTGTAATTTAATATGCCATTACTGTAAGAACGGAGTTTATGTAGGGTGAACTTCAATCTCACCCTCGTTGTTGTTAAGGGGCGATGGTTTAGGCATGTGGTTAAATGCGTTCACTCGTCACAACGAAGGTCCGGGTTCGATTCTCAACAAGGGTACAATACATACAGATCATTTCTGGTGTCCCGCCATGAGTTGGTGTTCCTTCTGCTGAAGTTGTTTACTGGCGCGATTATTTCAGTTTTCCTAATGTCAACATTTCCACAAGAAGGTTTTTTTAGTATGTTTTGGGGATTGTCGTTAAACGTAAACAGTTAGTTTCATTATCCAAAATTAAACTTTTAAACTGATCCTTTGCACATGCAATCTGACAGCTACCTCCTAAAATTATTAAAAGCGTTGTTGTACGAATTATATGTGGAGGGATCGGACGATTTACGGTGATGCAATATCGCGAGTCCGCTGCAGTATTATGTAAAGGTAACGTAGCTCGGGATGCTCCGCATCTTCCCGAGGCAAGGGAGTTAACTGACTCCACCCTTGCCGAACTAGGCTGGAATTTACAGGCTCGATCGTAGCGCCACTAGTTTCCATTAAGAGTCATGTCCCTTCTATGCCCCACCTATTGACCAATCAGATTCCACCTCTCATATCGCTTGCATTTGCTCCAAGGAAAATGGCGGCGCCTAGTCAAGATCTGATCGACGATCAAGATATATATTGTAATAAAATGGATCTTCGCGAAGTGCATCAAATCACGCGAGCACCTAGATTAAAAACATGAAAAGATTTGGAAAATATGTGTCGACGCCCAGTTGACGGTACACATGCTTTGCAAATCCTGCAGTCGACCAAAATCTGCACGTTGAAGTCCATGTTGTTTACGAACCGGAAGTCGATGTCGTTTCGCGATTTTGATTGGATATGCAGAGACTCGTTAGTCCAGCCAAAATATAACTCCATAATTGGAGCCTGGTTTTATCCCCACTCCCATCCACCCATCACCCGTCCCCCTTAGCTGCGTAGATTAGGTTATTGGAATTTATATTTTTGGGGGTTGCACTTCTTTATCTTATTCATTACGCTTTTTTTCCCAATACTATAAGTGCAGCCCCGTGTGCGAGATACGCTTAAGTGTTATTATTACACGCGGAAAGCGCACGTTAAATCTCCGACAAACCAACCAACCACCAACCTGGTTCGACATGGAAACATGGAAACAGGACGTTTTCAGTCAGTTTACTCCCTTCCTTGTCTCGAGAAGATGCCCCCCACCCCCTCCTCGTCCGCCTCCCCTAACCTCTGAGCATCCATCAACTCCCTCCCTCTGCATACTGATAATACGACTGTAGGAACGAAACACAAATTCACTAACTGAGACTATATATTTTATTTGTGCCAAAGTTAAAATACGATAAACTCACTTAACTCACTTTTACACAGACTCATTATTATACGATCTTTGAACTAATATATAATTTTAATGAGATTAACGATGGTTTCAAGGTTTCACATTTCCCATGAAACATTTTTATTTTCCTGTAGACAACTACACAAAAAAGCATATACGCCACTCGTAAAAATAGCTCCTTTCTCCCCGTCACTCGATGAGGAAAACATGATATTTCACTCAAGAAATAAAATATCCTCCATGTATTTCAACCACGGTATTATTGTGCTATTACAGCTGATGGAAAGCGCGGTGTAACGAATGGCAATACATCTTGACATCAGATGTCACCTCATCCACGAGAACAAAGCCGCTCTATACCTACTTTACAACATATGTATGTTTACCCGTACCACTCTTATCTATTATATAAATATGCAGGAATATTTCACAGGGCAAGATCTCAACATAATACAGACTTCAAACAATTGTACGTATCTGAGCGGGACGAAAGATGCATGGAACTTTGGGCGCCACGTTTAAATGTATCGATGTTCATTCATGACTTGGGGGCACGGGTGGCCCAGTCGTCTAAGGCGCCGCGATTCGCTGTGCAGAGTTGCGTCCCTTGGCGCACGCCAGAAACCTATGATTGTGGGTTCGAATCCCGGTTCGCCCCAATTATGTTTCTAGGTTTGTCAGCACCATACCCGTGCCCGTGGGTTTTACCGAAGTGGTAAACGTCTGAGACCTGCATCACTTCGGGCTTTCCTCCCACATTAAGCTGACACGCCGTGATATAACTGGAATACTGTTAAAAGCGGCGTTAAACCCAACTCACTCACTCATTCATGACTTCATCTTGCTGTGTTGCAGTTAGACTTCAATACACATACGAATACATTAGCTACATGTGTAAACGCATCTTCCCGAGGCAAGGGAGTTAACTGACCTTAAAAGTCCAGTTTTCACCCTTGCCGAACGAGGCTTGAATTTACAGGCTCGATCGCAGCACCACCAGTGGCTATGACGAGTTATGTCCCTTCTATGTCCTTCCTACTGGCTAATCAGATTTCATCTCTCATATCACTTGTATTTGCTTTAAACAAAATGGTGGCTAACGAGATCGGCGGTCAGGCTCGCTGACTCGGCTGATGCATGTCATTGTATCCCAGTTGCGTAGATCGATCTGGTCAAGACTCGATTATTTACAGACCGCCAACATATACCTGGAATATTCATGAGTGCGGCGTTATACAACAACAACAACAAAAAAGAAACATATACCATATACCCCTGCCCGTGAGTTGCATCAAAGTGGTAGGACCTTTTTTGACTGTTACATCAAACCGACACGCCATGGTAGAGCTGCAATACTGTTCAACGGTACAATAACCTCATTCCCTCTTTCACATGTGCTACTCGTGAAACTAGCTACGTCTGTTTTTGTCGGGGCTTGAGATTCACGATAGCCATGTCGTTTGACAAGATTTGTCAACTATCATAAATATATTATGTTGCAAGTTCCAGGAACACTCTTGAAAACTTGCTCACAGATCTTTCAAATCCTATGCTTCAACACTTTGGAACAATCTACCAACAGATCTTAAGCTCTCACCATCACCCCCATCCTTCAAGTCACTTCTAAAGACCCACCTTTTCAAGCAGCACTATTCAGTCTAAATTCAACACCCCTCGCCCCCAGCCAGGACATTGTCCCTGCTGTAGCATAACCTGCTTCAACGTACGTAGCGCCATGAGCATGAACTTGGTGAACTGACTGCATTGCATTTGGACTTCTTCTGAATATGCGTGATTTTTTTTTATCAAACTAGGTCAACGTTATGAATACGTTTCATAAATCAGAAATCATGTAACCATTATATTAATGTCATTGAATGACATTTAGAAGTGATACATTTAGTGAGAATTTATGGATGTCAATTTATTATTATGATGAACATTTTCGGATTATATGAGTGAGTGAGTGAGTTGGGTTTAACGTCGCTTTTAACAGTATTCCAGTTATATCGCGGTGTGTCAGCATAATGTGGGAGGAAAGCCCGAAGAACAACAAAAGTAATAAGATAACAAAGGTCGAAACTTAACAAGGGAAGCCAACAGTTAATTGGCGTTGATAGGTGATTAGCAACGGAGAAATGGAAGCCAACTCAACTGGAAGCTGACATATATGAATTCTCTTCCTCAATATATTAATGAATCCGAAGTTCATCCGTCATAAAAAGCGAAGAACTATGTCACTCTGTTTGGAAATGCCACCAAGAGCTTTTTTCTTCAGCAAATATGTTCCATGTGTAGTAGTTTTTATCATAACCAGTTTTAAAGATAGAAAAGCTGTTACAGCTCATGTGAACATTGATACTGTTGCACTAACAAATAGGGGTAACAAATAGTTATGTATCCTAGCATCACGTATCAGCTCATCCACGATAATTAACTCTAAAAGGCTTCAGACATAAAGATCTAGGTAACATTTAGGATTAACAGCTTCTGATAACATATCAACGTCAATAGGATTGTCACACAACACCGCTCGTCTTACTTCCGTGCCACGGCACCGTCTCGCTGTAGCGCAGGTGTAGTTCCAGTGTTAGACATTGCCTTAATACATGATAACATCTCCCTCGCCTCGGTTCTCACGTTGCCACCGGTGATGACGTAAAGGTAGAAGTTAATGGCGAAGTTGAGATCCCAAAGGAAGGCGGCAGGATCCACAGCTACACGGAGAAAACCCCAATCAGACCGGAGGGCGAGCAACAACGCCATCAGCGCGTTCGGCAAAACAAGAATGAAGAAGGTCAAGGACACCGTCACCAACATGGTAGTTACCCGGCTGACTTTGTCTTCGCGGTTTCCGGTTCCGGTTATTGCTTTGTTTTGACGTTTTAGTTGTATTATTATGACAGCATTTCCAAAGAAGATGAGAGCTAGGGGGAGCATGGTTACGAACGTCGTGGCCATGACGTAATGGATCATCATGTCTGGTACGTAGCGCATGACGCAGCCAAGGTTTGGTAGGTACTTCGTGTTGAAGGGAATGTAGGACATCAACAGGAGGGGGAACAGGATGAGCAGGACGACGACCCTGCGGGAGATAAATGGCTTGCACAACTTGGTACCAGTCAGAGGAAAGATCACTATAATTACCCGCTCGTATGTGATGCAGACGACAGCCCAGGAGCAGACGACTGTGTTGACGGTGATGAAATATTCACTGATGATGCAGGCGGGGAGGTTTGTGAAAGTGATGACCACAGGCGACCCTTGAAACTCCAGAAATAAGTTGACCCAGAAGAGTAACCGGACGAGGAGAGATATGGTATCACAGACGCCCAACAGCAACAGGTAGGAGCTGAAAGAATGGCGTCTCATCGCCGGCCGGGACATGACCAATATAGCCAGAATGTTTCCAACAATTCCAAGGAGCATGACAGGTGGTAAGCCGACAAGACGAATCCAGACACCAGCTGACGTAGATTGTTGAGATGTTGGTCTTTCTACAAAACTGGACCAATAATTCGCCAACCATATGACACCGGTTCTGTTATCGTCGTTGGTCCCATTACTCACGAATAAGGCAGCCATCTCGGATACATTTGCCATCCCCAATGGAGAAGATGTTGTTGAAGGGACGGAGGCGTTCACATAGTCTGTCATGTTCACTGTCATGTTCACTGCCATGTTCACTGTCATGTATTCTTGACGCCCTACTTTACCCGCAAGCAAATCTTCAAGTCACCGCCAGTACCTACGATGGCCACAGATCCACTGGTCAATTGATGCTCCCTTCAACTCTCTCTCTGTGCCTTATCTAAACACTGCACACTTCACGGGTAGCATAGCATGACATGTATATGGACAATCTTTAATGTACCATCACGTTCTTTGTTGTCGGTCTGAGATTCCTGAGTCAAATAGAAAGCGGTAGGCGTTCCGAGGTACTGTAGCTCACCTGATCAGCAATATGAACAAATTCCGTAGCGTTTGTGGAAATATTCAGGCAAGTCTTCAAAAAAATATGTGTATATGGTTCTTTTATTTACAGTAAACTACGGTTATAACGAATTAAAATAGACCACTTATTTTAGTTCATTATAACCGTAGTTCCTTATAGGCACATATACACCCTACATACAGAAAATCGACGGGACCCAAAACAATTCGTTATATCCGTCAGTTCGGTATAAACGTGTTCGTTATAAAAAAAAAGTTATTGGTCTGTCGCGTGGATGATGACCAACTAATGTGACCTCTTGACCCAGATGTGCTAACCATTCACTTCTTCATTTAACCTCATTATAGAATGCCACTTATGTCTCGTTAATGAATGGACTACAATATCGGACCCGCCGTGATATTGCTGGAATATTGCTAAAAGCGGCGTAAAACCATACTCGCTCACTACAATATCGGAAAGTACTAATGAAGGAAATCATTTGCGAATATAATGTATTGATAACCAAAAACTGTTTATAATCGTTTTCTTTTTTCACATATTATTTATATTCGGCCTTTACACACTATCGATTCTCATCAATGCACTGTTCCAGCAAGTGTATATATAGCGAATGACAAGGTTATCAACTGACAATTTACAAGCCATTTTTCTGCATAAATCGTTACGAGACAAAGTCTACAAATTTGATTGTTATAAAGTTCCAATAAAACAAACAATCCTGCTTAATAAAAACTGTACGTCAGTAAATATATAAATACGTAAAAGTGAGACAATTAAAAAATCCTTTCATCTCTTCTGTTTGCAATCCGAAACGTTGACATTCAACGTAACAAATAAAACTTTCCAGTCAACTGAACTATTTTTGTGGAAAGAAATCTCTATTAAATCGATTTTTAGTGGAATGCGGGACGGTGTGCTACTGGGATTTATCGATGTTTCTTCAACATGCATGACACCCTGTTGTATACGTCAACGCTGTTTTACGTGCAAGACACCCGGCAGTAGACGTCAAAGCTGTTCTACGTGCAAGACGCCCGACTATATACGTACACACTGTTCTACGTGCAAGACACCCTTCTGTATACGCACACGGTGTCCTACAAGCAAGATACCCGGCTGTATACCTACACGCTGTTCTACAACCAAGATACCCTTCTGTATACGTACACGGTGTCCCACATGCAAGATACACTGGTGTATACTTCGTCAACGTTGTTCTACATGCAAGACACCCGGCAGTATACGTCAACTCTGTTCTACAAGCAAGACACCCGACTTACTTGTCAGGACTGAATCTACCCTTCACTCTGTTTCTGAGTGACCCTACCTGTCGAAAACACACACAAAGCAAGAACCGAGCCTACTACCATTGTCCTTGCCAATGACGTCACAGTGTTTTTGTCGTCACAGTCCAAACAATTTTTTAATTTGAAGGTTACACGATATACAGCTTTTCCATTGGACGAGAGGTCGGAGATGATTGTTCACGAATATCCTCGCTACGGCCCATCCTAATGAGCAAACGAAGAAATGCACATCCAAACTATCGTAGTATCGACTCGATCCGTGTCTAGGCTGACAGTGACCGTCCCCAGCAATCTATGAATTTACCTTAGTGTCTGTTTGACGCATCTTTAATCACCTTTCAATGATCGGTCAGTTGATCAATGATGACTAACACATGTAACCGCCACAGGTTCATTAACAACTTCGAAAATCTCTCACGTCACGTTTATCGTTTCGGCCATTTTGACGTCTTGTATTTGATGTAAATGTATTACGACGCGCTGTCATTGTGATTGACTTACTGAGGTAGTTCTTTACAGACTTTTCTCATCTAATGGTAATATAATTTGAACACATGTGTTGTTTAAGATGTTTCTGAAGAGCAGGTTATGCATCCATACGCTCATGTCAACTCTCTTTTTAAGGAACTATTTTATTCCGCAATATAGCTGGTTGTTGTATGGCTGTCAGTGTAAACATGAAGTCACACGTACTGAATAAAATTGTGTCGCAAGCTCCGGTCAATTCTTAATGACGTCATAAGAACCTATGCAATAAACATGATGGACTGCGGTTGCTGGGTGTTCTGAAGACATGTTTGTTCATTAAAAACGTGCCCCAAAACGCATCCGGAGCCTATAGATCGCGCTTCACGTGCAGTCATGTTAGTTTTTAAATAATGAATATGTTCTCCAAAACGCACCCGGTGCATAACGATCGCATCGCCTGAACACACCAACTTATGGCCGGGACTGCACGTGAAATGTGAGGGTTGTGAACAAATATAAGGCGGTAGCGCGCATCAGTGAGTTAGTTGCTCAGAGTTCGCTAGAGAGCTGGTTAGTTAGATGGAAAGAGAGATGGTGTTAGACAGCGCTAGACATTGTCAAGACTCCCGTAGGAGTAACAAACACATAAGCATACAGTAACTGTTAGAATTAGCATTAGTTCTAGATATTTAGTTTCTTTCATTTGAGGTTTATTCATCTTTCCTTCACATAATAACAGGTAATCACGTTTAGTTCCTTATAGATCTTCATTGTTTTTAATAGGTTATCACGTTTAGTTCCTTGTTTCATTAAAAAAAAGGTAAGTCATACAAATTTAAGATTGGTTTTAATTTAAGTTAAACCACGCTAAAAAAATACCCACTGCGCAACACCTGGTAAGATTTGTTTGTTTGTTATTTAACGCCGCACTCAGCAATATTCCAGCTATATGACGAGGATTTGTAAATAATCGAGTCCAAACCAGACAAACCAGTGATTGACAACATGAGCATCGATCCATACAACTGGATTGTCTGGTCCAAGCTCATTGTGACACCAGCGACCCCTCATAGTCAAGGACCAACCTGTAGGTCCCGTGACCAAATCATGGAAACAAAGGTTTGAAAGTGTTTTTGAGTTTCCTGATGTATACTGAACAATTATGACTTGGGCTGCCCGGTTGAAAATCCCGGGCATTTTGGGGAAGGGTCAACAAAGGTCATACAGGTGTCAAAATTCAAAATTGTGTCGATATGCATATCAAAGAAACACCATTTGGTGTTTATGGCAACGTTGGCAACAGACGAATGCAGTCAAGAGACCATCCTCGGAGTGGCAGGCCAGGCGTAACCAATAATCGACAAGACGACTGGATTCGAACAACACACCTACGAAATCAATTCCAGCCAACAACAGTGACTGCAAGAAGCATCCACGCCTTCGACGAATATCTTCACAAACCGTACGTCGCCGCCTCAGATGTGAAGGGATTGTCGCCAGAAGACCTGCCAGACGTCCCATTTTGACAGGAAACCACCGTCAAGCACGTCTTCAATGATGCAGACAGCGTCTACGCTGGACGGCCATGCAGTGAGGACAAGTTCCATTCACTGACGAGTCTCGTTTTCACCTCAGCCGTAGCGATGGACGGATTCGAGTGTACCGACGTCGAGGTGAACGTTACGTCAATCGATGTGTCATGGAAAAAGATCGGTTCGGGGGCGGCAGCGTTATGGTATGGGGTGGGATTACAGCAAGACACAGGACCCGTTTGATAGTGGTAGAGGGAAATCTCAATGGACAGCGCTACCGCGACGAGATCATCGGCCCTGTTGTTCTACCGTTTTTGCGACGCGATGGCACAGGTATTACCTTTCAACATGACAACGCCCAGCCTCATATTACTCGTCATCCCCTGGCCGGCTCGCTCCCCTGATCTCTCACCAATCGAGCACATGTCATCTTAACCGAGGCAAGTGAGTTAACTGACTACAAAAGTCCAGTTTCCACCCTTGCCGAACTAGGCTGATATTATGGAGTTACATTTTGGCTGGACTAACGAATCTATGCATAGTCCAATCAAAATCGCGCACCGAAATCGAAATCCGATTTGTAAAGTGTCATGCAGATTTCAGTCGACTGCAGGATTTGCAAAGCATGTGCACCGCTAACTCGTTGTCAACAGATATTTTCGGAATCTTTTCATGCTTTTAATCAAGGTGCTCACGTGATTTGATGCACTTCGCGATGTAAGACTCGTTTTATCACAATATAGATCTTGATTATCAATCAGATCGTCTTGACTGGGTGCCACCGTTTTGTTTGAAGCAAATGCAAGTGATACGAGAGGTTGAATCTGATTGGTCAATAGGAGAGGCATAGAAAGGACATAACTCGTAACAGCAACTGGTGGCGCCACGATCGAGCCCAGGAATTCCAGCCTAGTTCGGCAAGGGTGGAAACTGGACTTTTAAAGTCAGTTAACTCTCTTGCCTCGGGAAGATGAGCACATGTGGGATGAGATGGATCGGCGCCTTCGACGTCAACCACGTGTTCCACAGACACTCCAGGAACTTCAAAACATGCTCCAGCAGATATGGACAAATATCCCACAGGACTTTGTGCGACGCCTGGTCCATTCCGTGAGACAAAGATGTGTTGCTTGCATCGCAACCAGAGGTGGACACACACATTATTGATTTGTAAATTGACGTTTTGGCATGTTCATGTTTTTTTGTGTGTGAAATCACGCATTTTCTGAAGTCAGTATGTCAAATTTAACCATTTGAACACTAACAGGATTCTTTTATCTGTTGCAAACCGAAATTGTTTCAGATTTAGTAAAAAACATAACTTTGCATTAAATATTATTCAATGTCACAGGAACTTTTGTTGTTCAGTATATATGTCTCCACTTTCTTGTAATTGACTGAGCCAGCCTGGCACTACATATGGTTGACAAATATAGCTATTCAAGTCATATTTGCTGGAGTATAACATCCCTGTTTCCCTGGTGTTTGCATGCTGGAAATCCGATGCGCTACAACACTGTCCGTGTTGACACTCGATGGTGGTATGCTGAAACAACCTGGTTTAATTCGCAACGACAAAAAAAAAATGTCTTGAAGATGACGATACTGGGAACATTCCCTACAACTACGATTTATGGGCCCGATACCTGGTGATCGAGGCTGCTGACAAACTACCTTTAAAATTGAATCCGTTTGCTATTTCAAAAGCTATTAAGGGACATTGCGGAGAAGTGAAAAATGTCACTCGTCTCCGTAGTGGTTCTATTCTTGTGGAGTGTCTGAAGAAACAGCAATATCTAAATCTCTCGTCAATCAGTAAGTTTGCCAATGTTGAGGTTGCTGTTTCAGCACACAAGACTCTAAACTCCAGTAGAGGCATTGTTCGTGACAGAGCTCGATGCCTTTCTGACATGTCCGAACAAGACATTATTTCAGAAATGAAGGATCAACAGTAACAGCTGTGAAACGTTTCACCCAAAAGGTCGATGGTGTTATCACTCCCCTGAACACCTATCTCTTTACATTTTATCGACCAAATATTCCTCGTTCAATTAAAGCTGTTTATGTTAATATCGGAGTGGAGATGTATGTCACCAATCCACTCTGGTGTTATACTTGCCAAAAGTTTGGCCATGGTTCCAAATCCGGTGATCGACCAAAGGTTTGCCAGCGTTGTGGTGTCAAACATGACAGCACTGAATGTAGGGCAGATGTCAAGTGTGCCAACTGTAATGGCCAATATGAAGCCTGGTCAAAGTCCTGTCCTCAATGGAAAACTGAATCCCAGATATTAAAACCCAAAAAGCCAAAAAGCAAGTCGCTAATCAGTTGCCATCAACATTAACGTATTCTGTCTCGTTCTGTTGCCACTTCATCAATAGAATGTCAGACTGAGTTGACATGGGTTCACTCCGTTCAACCAGTTGAAACAACATCTGTCATTCAGCCCAACAAAATCAGATTGTCAGCCCAGTACATCATCTTCAGAATCACAGACTGATTCACAATCTTTACCAATTATTGAAAAAACAGGAAATGTTCATATCACAAAGACAGAAAGAGAAAAGCTAAATAGACAACATCTTAGGACACCCTCTCCTTCAGGAGGTGCTTGTCCATAACTCCTTTGGACCTTTGGATATTGAGGTAACTCCGTCTTCACGGACCAAAGCTAGGAGTTCTTCACGCTCGCGTGTGAGGTCACCTATTGAGCCGCCATGACTCAAACGCCTCATTTGATTCAGTGGAGTTGCAGGGGGCTCAAATTTTAATGAGATACAATTGCTAATTCAGGACTTTACACCATCAGCCCTGTGTCTCCAAGAGACTTGTCTTAAGCACAACGATGTATTTGATTTAAGGCAATACAATTGCTATCATTCGTTTTCACCTCAAGGTGATAAAGCTACTGGAGATTCTGCTATATTGATCAGGCAAGGCACCATCCATAGTACTGTTCCCCTCAATACAAATCTTCAAGCTGTAGCTGTCCGACTTACATTGCACTTACTTTGTGCTCCTTGTATATTTCTCCTTCGAATACTCTTCAGCAGGCTGATCTTCAGAATCTCCATTATCAGTTACCAAAGCCCTGTATCATCATGGGCGATCTAAATGGGCATAACCCTCTATGGGGAAGTCCAAATACAAACAGTAAGGGAAAAGTGCTCGAAGACTTGATTTCGGACAACAATCTCTGCATTTTTAATGACGATTCAAACACTTATCTACATCCTGCTACTGGTACATATTCAGCACTGGATATGTCAATCACAGATTCAAACCTTTACAACGAATATGAATGGTCAGTTCATGATAACCTTTGTGGAAGTGACCATTTCCCTATCATCCTTAAAACTGTTAACCCTACTGACCGTCCACCAACACGGTGGAATTTTACAAAGGCTGATTGGTCATTATATGAATTATTATCCACTGAAAAATTAACACCCGACATTTTTCAACATGTCAAGATCCGATACAGTTGTTTCCGCACATGCTGAATGAAATTGCTGATGAAGCAATTCCAAAGTCCTCTGCAATTCCACATATTCGTAAACTATGGTTTAACAACGAATGCAAACAGGCAGAAAATATAGGAAGAAAGCGGGAAAGTATTTCCGCCGCCATCCTACTGTCCATAATCTAGATAAGGTTAAAATTACAAATGCCAAGGCACGACGTGCTTTTAAACAAAATAAGCGTCAGTCTTGGAGGAACTATGTCTCCAAAATAAATTCCCGCACGCCCATACCCAAGGTGTGGAACATGATACAAATAATAAAAGTCAAAGGTTCAAAACCATCTGTTCACCATCTTAAGGAAGGTGACACGTTATTAACGGATTAAACTGATATTGCAAATAAGCCTGGAGAAACGTTAGCAAAACATTCTTCAACGTCTAATTATGTCGCGGAGTTTCAAAAAATTAAAAAACAACAGGAAAAGATAAGTCAATTTCACTTCTGATAAAGGTGAAAACTATAATGAAATCATGAGCTACATACCGCCCTTGAGCAAGCTCATGACACAGCAACGGGAGCTGATAACATACACTACCGGCTTTTAAAACATTTACCTGAATCATGTCTGGAGACACTTTTATATATACTCTACAAAAAAAGAAACTTGACATAGATGTAAAACCACTTTTTGCCAAATATCTAAAATAATTACATTAAATGAGAACCAAATAAGTCAAACAGAAAGATGATGTGTCTATAATTCGCGAAAACACATGCAAAGCACATAAACGTAGCGTTTAGGGATCAATTTTACAGCTTCATTCAAACGCAACCGCCTGTAAAAAACTTGCAGCACAGGATCCTGCATTTAGGCATGCAGGCCCCCCGGCTGAATGGGTATAAAAATCCACATCAACGGCTGTTCATACAGTCCTTATAACGGCAGTAGAGGCGGTGACAGAATGCCAAGATTGAATGCAGCTCAACGGAACAACGCCATTGGGAGATTACAAGCTGGAGCAACTCAGCAAGAAGTGGACAGGCACTTTGGCGTATCCAGACAGACAATCTCCGTACTGTGGACCCGATACAACAACACCAACAGAGTTGACGACAGACCAAGGTCAGGAAGACCAAGGGTGACAACCCATGCACAAGATCGATACATCCGGCTGCGACACCTCCGAGACCGCACTACCACAGCCACGTCTACAACCACACAGATCCCTGGGGTACGCAGAATATCTGATCAAACGGTACGCAACAGACTGAGAGAGGCTGGACTTTTTGCACGAAGACCTGTTCGACGTCATGTATTGACCCCACGTCATCTGGCGGACTGTCTGTCTGCTTAGGGTTAGGTTGTAAAAATGTACTGTTTACTGACGAATCCCGTTTCCTACTCACACGTGCTGATGGGCGCGCACGTGTCTACAGACGTCGGGGTGAACGTTACGCCCCCAACTGTGTGCAGCAGGTTGTCCCATTTGGCGGTGGGAGTGTCATGGTATGGGCCGGAATTCATCGCGGTGGTAGGGCGGCTCTCGTACATGTGGCAGGTGCATTGACAGGTGTGCGTTACAGAAACTTGATCCTACAGCCTATCGTTCTTCCTCACGTCAACGTTCATGGCGGACAGTTCCAGCAGGACAACGCTCGACCGCATATTGCACGTGTTTGTCAGGACTTCTTACAGCACAACAACACCCAGACATTACCTTGGCCAGCCCGGTCACCAGATTTGTCCCCGATTGAGCATCTGTGGGGCGAGTTGGATCGACGCGTTCGCAGAAGGAATCCACCACCCCAAACACTTCCGGCGCTTCTTGATGCACTTCAGCATGAATGGCAGCACATCCAAAAGCGTGTTATTGACAACTTGATTCTATCTATGGGTCGTCGGTGTCAAGCGGTGATTGATGCACGTGGTGGGCACAACCGATACTGACATTTTCTGTACCCCTGTGACATTAACTGTATCGTGTACGTGTGTCTGTCTCGGTGACACGATTAATGTTTTGAACATTGTGTACATTGATCTTCAAACAGTATTTCAATTATGGTTTCTGTGTCCTATTTTGAAACAATCGCATTATATTACATTTTGAAAGTCAGTGTCAAGTTTCTTTTTTGAAGAGTATTTGATCAAATATGGACATCAGGGAATTTTCCTCCTTCATGGCATAATGCCATTGTAGTTCGAATAGCAAAGCCTGGCCGGGATCATACAGATCCCTCTAACTATCCTATATCCTTACTATAACCTATATCCTTAACAAGTTGCGTGTGTAAAACCATGGAACGCATGGTGAATAAGAGATTAATTTGGTATCTGGAAACCAATAATCTAATTACAAATATCCAATGTGGTTTCCGAAAAAGTCGAAGTATTGTCGACCATTTAGTAGGATTAGAATCCTTTGTGAAAAATGCTATTGTAAACAAACAACATGTAGTGTCAGTCTTTTTCGATCTTGAGAAGGCCTACGATACTAAGTGGAAGCATGGCATTCTAAAGGATTTACATGATTTTGGTTTGAGAGGCCGTTTGCCTCATTTTATATCACAGTTTTTAACAGACAGACAATTTCAAGTCCGAGTGGGTTCAACCCTGTCTGACCATTAGAATCAGGATCAGGGTGTCCCATAAGGCAGTATTTAGTATCAAGATAAACAGTCTCTCAAAAGTTTTGAATGATTCAGTTGATGGGTCGTTGTGTCTCAATAAAATCCAGACATGGTCGCTTGATAACGGCTTTAAATTTTCTAAAACAAAAACTAATTGTATACACTTCCTATCTGACACACCCATAAAGGTAGTTGAGGAGACCAAGTTCTTGGAGCCTATTTTTGACCGCCACCTGACATTTTTGCCACATATAAAATATCTCAAGGCAAAATGTCAGAAAGCACTAGACTTGCTGAAAGTCGTATCACACTCTAAATGGGGTGGGGATCAGACAACCCTCCTCCATTTGTACAGATCTTTGATCCGCTCAAAATTGAACTACGGTTCCATCATTTATGGTGGAGCCTGTAAAAGTAACTTACAGAAACTAGATTCAATTCATCACCAGAGTCTGAGGCTCTGTCTTGGAGCTTTCAGGACCTCTCCTGTCGATAGTCTGTATGTAGAAGCTGATGAGCCTTCGTTGAAACAACGTCGTTTAAAACTTGCATTACAGTATATCACAACATTAAAATCGAACCCGTCCAATCCAGCATATAATTGTATTTTTAATCCTCTCTACAAGGAGGTATTCCAGACTAAACCAAAGCTGGTTCCACCTCTGGGGATCAGATTACGACCCCATGTAACAGCAGCTCATATTGACCTTGATATTATTGCACCCTACAGATTACTTTCCACGCCTCCTTGGCAATTAGTCAAACCAGAAGTAGATCTTACGCTTACGAATTTTAAGAAATTTAATACAAACCAGTTAATCTTTCAGCAAGAATATGTCCAGTTACGCTCTAAATACAATTCTCACCGCTCCATCTTCACAGATGAATCCAAGGATGGCGGCAAAGTTGCCAGAGCCACCATCATTGGTTCAAAAACTGTTTGTTCCAGATTACCAGATAACAGCTCAATATTTACTGCTGAAGCTAAGGCTATTCACACAGCCTTGACATATATTCAAAAACATGTATGTAAACACGTCATCAGGCACTTAAGACTGTCAGCTCGAATCACCCGTTAATACTGGATATTTTAGAACTTTATAATTATCTTGCTACTGGCCAATACGACATCGTCCTTTGTTGGTTTCCTAGTCATGTTGGTATCGCTGGTAACACACGAGCTGACCCTGTATTCTTACCATTCCCTACAGTGATTTTAAACAAGGCATCAAGAAATATATTCGTAGTTTGATGCAGAAAAGATGGGACATTCATTCAACTTCTTTAAAGGATCTTTTTACAAATATAAATGCTCGTTTAATTCTCAGTTTTTTAAAAGAGATAGAATTATTTGATAAATTTTGAATTGTTATAAATAAGTGTGATATTATTTACAACTGAGGTTATTGAAGGCTGTGCCACTCAGGGGGTTAAAGCAGTGTAAATTTATTGTGCCCCTGACAGTGGTACGTAAATCTATCTTTGTTGAAGTGTTTAATATCAACTAGTGTTTTAATGTATTGGCCCATTTCTGGTGTCCCCCGCCGTGATATTGCTGGAATATTGCTAAAAAGCGGTGTAAAACCATACTCACTCACTCACTCACTTTAATGTATTGATTGTGCATGTATATTTCTAATATTGGTTAGCAATGCATACAACCACTCGTGACCAAAGTGGCACTCGTGAAGAGCAACCTACTCGTGGTGAGTGCTGGGTAGCGCTAATAGCTCTTCCCCCGTGTGGAACCGGGGTAGAATATTTCCACAGCACCCCATTGCTGGTCGTAAGAGGCGACCAAAGTGGGCAGCCTGTTTGCCGTGGGTTGCGCCCCTGTGTCGGTGGAGGAAGGGAGTCTGGTGGTTGAGGGCACTGGAGCCAGGATCAGTGTTCCTTTTGCCCAACACACCACTTTGACCCTAACTTCACCTAGACGGGTGGTAGAATGGGCCCGATTCTATCAATCGGCTGGTCACGCCATGCCCTGTGCATGGATAACTTAGTTCCAATGTTATGCAATGGTTTTGATCAGGACATCTACAAATCTTAAATATCATGTTCCGTAATATGTTTTGCCTAGAGTCCTATGCCAGAAGGCGGTGGCTCATGGGCCAATCTGGCATTATTGACCTCCGGGTTCTTTTTGTCTTCAGGTTTCTGTCTAGGGCAGAACCAGCCTGACTTTTACCCTGTTTGACATTTTTAGCTACCTGCATCCTTTTTGCTGGAGTATAGCACCCCTGTAGCCCTGGTGTTTGTAGTCGGTTTCCACATCAACACTGTCCTTGTTGACGCTCCATGGTGGGTGGGGAACAGGGGTGTCGAATCTTTTCCTTTCATTATGGCTACCTCACAGCTCACTGGTTCTCGTTCAAAAACGAAAATAAGGCATCTCGATACAGATAGTGTCGTGTCGTCTGATGATGAATCTTTACTTAATGTAGAATCGTGGCCACGATTTCTGGTTGTCGAAGGAGTTGATGGAGAGCCTCTCAGAATCAACCCCTTTGTGGTTTCAAAATCTATCCAAGGGATATGTGGTACAGTAAAAAACGTCACTCGTCTCCGGTCTGGTTCCCTGCTTGTGGAATGCGCCAAGAGACAACAATCTCTCAATCTTTTACAAGCACATCATTTTGCAAATACAGAGATTGTTGTCTCAGCACATAAAACTCTGAATTCATGTAGAGGCATTGTACGCGATCGTGCAAAGTGCCTCTCAGACATGTCGGAAGAGGAGATTGTAGCAGAAATGAAGCCTCAGGATGTTACATCTGTCAAACGGTTCAATAGAAAAGATGGTGAAATATTTGTGAAGACAAATACGTACCTTTTTACTTTTGCCCTTTCAAGGATCCCTTCATCAATCAAGGCCGGATATTTCAACATCGGAGTGGATGTGTATATACCAAATCCACTCCGATGTTTTAAATGTCAGCAGTTCGGACATGGAGCTAAATCCTGTCGCAACTCAGCAGTTTGCTCCCGCTGCAGTAAGAAACATGATGGCACTGACTGTACAGATACCATCAAATGTTCACACTCCAGTGGTGACCACATGTCGTCATCTAAATCGTGCCCTTCCTTTGTGATTCAGACAAAAATACTCAAATTAAAATATACTAATGATATCTCATTCTCAGATGCTAAGAAACTGCTTCAGATTGAATCAACCTCTTCCACCCATTCACTGACCTACTCTGCTGCAGTCTCCTCTGCTGCTGTCTCCTCTGCTGCTGTCTCCTCTGCTATCAAAGTGGATAACGGATGCCAAACAGCTATTAGCTGGGTGTCAAATGAACGAACCATGTTGTTTCAAATTGATGCTGAAGATACCACCACTTCCCCCCAATCCACTTCAAAACCTTCACAAACGGAACCTCTGCCAGAAAATGAACCTCACTCACTCACTCACTCTCAACTTGATACCTCACCTGTACCTGAAAGTGACAAAAAAAATGCTGTGACCCAAACCAGAAAAGAAAGAAAGCAACAAAGGAAAAAAGAATCTAAGGCCCTTAAACATATTAAGGTGCCTTCACCCTTGACATTCCCTCTGGAGGTTCAAAATCCCTTTGAACCTTTAGATATGGAGGTCACTCCATCGCTGTCATTACAGCGTAAAGGACCTTCTCCACGCTCACGATCTCCAATTGAGCCGCCATGAGTTGCTCTCCCCATTTAATCCAGTGGAATTGTAGAGGACTTCGGACCAATTTTAATGACCTTCAGCTCTTAGTTCACGATTTTAAACCATCGGCCTTTTGTTTGCAAGAAACGTTCCTTAAAACTACAGATAATTTTGATTTACGACAATATGATTCCTACCATTGCTTTTCCCCACCAAGGGATAAAGCAACTGGGGGATCTTCTGTTATGGTGAGGCAGGGCATCATTCACAGTCCTGTTCCTCTCCATACCCCTCTTCAGGCTGTAGCAGTACGTATAACATTAAATATTGTTTTTACTTTGTGTTCTTTGTATGTCCCTCCAACGTACTCTCTACGACAGTCTGATCTTCAGGCACTGTATGACCAACTCCCTAAGCCCTGTGTTCTCATGGGAGATCTGAATGGCCATAACCCACTTTGGGGCAGTAATGACAGCAATTCCAAAGGTAAATTATTGGAGGATTTTTTCTTAACTAACGATTTATGCATTTTTAATGATGGTTCTCATACGTATCTGCATCCGGCAACTGGAACTTACTCTTGTCTTGACTTGTCCGTTGTAGACTCTAATTTACTTGATGAATTTGAATGGTCAGTCCACGATGACCTCTGTGGAAGTGACCATTTTCCTACCATTTTAAAATCCGTGACACCATCTGATATTCCTCCATCATCAAGATGGAATTTTCCTAAGGCAAACTGGGCTTTATATGAAGTCCTTTGCACAAACCAACTAAATCCTGATGTTTTTATTGATGCCACTGATCCTATAAAGCTTTTCTCTGATAGTCTTAAGAAAATAGCTGATGAATGTATTCCGAAGTCCTCTTCAAATCCTCACATTCGTAAACCATGGTTCAGCAATGATTGCAAACTAGCTAGGAAGGCGAGGAAAAAAGCTGAACAATATTTCCGTCGCCATCCTATGGTCCACAATTTAAATAAATTCAAAATATTAAACGCTAAAGCACGGCGTACATTTAAACAAAACAAGCGTCAGTCTTGGCAAAATTATGTCTCGAAGATAAATTCACGTACGCCGATATCGAAGGTATGGAACATGATTAAGAAAATAAAAGGTAAGGGTTCTAAATCTAGTGTCCACCACCTTAAAAATGGGAATGAATTATTAACCGATACTTCTGATATTGCTAACAAACTTGGTGAAACTCTGGCTCAACATTCTTCCTCCTCGAACTATGCCCCTCAATTCCAAAAATATCAAAAGCAGCAAGAAAAGAAACCTATTACTTTTAATTCAGATAATGGGGAGGATTACAATGAAATCTTTTCCATTGATGAACTCAATACTGCCCTTGGGCAAGCTCATGACACTGCTTCAGGGTCTGATAATATACATTATCAACTCTTAAAAAATTTACCGCAATCCTGTTTAGAAACCCTCTTGATGATCTTTGATAAAATCTGGACGTCAGGAGAATTTCCTTCTTCATGGCGTGATGCTATTGTAATTCCCATACCTAAACCTGGTCGTGATCATACTGATCCTTCAAATTATCGACCAATTTCATTAACTAGTTGCGTTTGCAAAACCATGGAACGCATGGTCAATAATAGATTAACATGGTACTTAGAATCCAATAATTTAATTACAAATATCCAATGTGGATTCCGTAAAAATCGTAGTACCATTGATCATTTAGTTAGATTGGAGTCATTCGTTAAGAATGCCATTGTTAACAAACAGCATGCAGTGTCTATCTTTTTCGATCTGGAAAAAGCATATGACACTACATGGAAGCATGGCATTTTAAAAGATTTACATGACTTTGGATTGCGAGGCCGTTTGCCTCAATTTATATCCAAGTTTTTATCCGACAGACAATTTCAGGTCCGCGTTGGTTCTACCCTGTCTGATCATTATACTCAGGATCAGGGTGTCCCACAAGGCAGTATTTTGTCTGTCACACTGTTTAGTATAAAAATAAATAGCATGTCTAAGGTTTTAAACGATTCCATCGATGGATCTTTATTCGTGGATGATTTTAATATTTCCTGTCGTGGTAAAAATATGAATACTATTGAAAGGCAACTACAATTATGCCTCAACAAAATCCAAAAGTGGTCATTAGAAAATGGTTTTAGATTTTCAAAATCTAAAACTAATTGTATACATTTTTGTAGACAGTACAAGCCTCACAAGGACCCAGATCTAGTTTTAGATGGCACTCCTATTAAAGTTGTAAAGGAGGCCAAGTTCTTAGGCATTATTTTTGACCATCATTTAACCTTTTTGCCACATATCAAATATTTAAAGAATAAATGCCTGAAGGCACTTGACCTGTTGAAAGTTGTATCCAACGCAAAGTGGGGAGGGGATCAGAAAACTCTCCTCCAACTGTACAGAGCTCTCATACGCTCCAAACTGGATTATGGCTCCATCATTTATGGTGGAGCTTGCAAAAGTAATTTAAAACTGCTTGATTCTATCCACCATCAAGGCCTCAGGCTTTGCCTGGGTGCCTTCCGAACATCTCCTGTATCTAGTCTGTATGTTGAAGCTGATGAGCCATCCCTTAAAGACCGCCGCCTAAAATTATCTTTACAATACATCACAAAACTATATTCCAATCAATCAAATCCTGCATATGACTGTGTTTTTCATCCTCAACATGTAGACCTCTATCATA
Organism: Haliotis cracherodii; assembly: GCF_022045235.1. Classification (NCBI taxonomy): domain Eukaryota; kingdom Metazoa; phylum Mollusca; class Gastropoda; order Lepetellida; family Haliotidae; genus Haliotis; species Haliotis cracherodii. The sequence continues at coordinate 10,422,617 of NW_027266308.1, read as the reverse complement.
AGAAACCGTCGCTTGTTCCACCCCTTGGAATAAGAATACAACCTGACATTTCTGCTGCAAATATTGATCTCACAATCATATCTCAGACTCAACTACTCTCGTCTCCTCCGTGGCAACTAGTAAAGCCACAGGTAGATCTTTCATTAACGGCACTAAAGAAATCAGACACCAATCAACTCATGTATCAGCAAGAATATAATCAATTAAGAAGCGCATACTATACTTATAAGTCTATATTTACAGATGGATCCAAGGATGGTGACGCAGTTGCTTGCGCCACCGTCATTGGATCCAGAACCATATCATCCAGATTACCAAATGACAGTTCCATTTTTACAGCAGAATCGCAGGCAATATTAACAGCTCTCAAATATATAAATACTCAGTCCAAACATAATAACTTCATCATATTTTCTGATTCCCTTTCTTGTCTTCAAGCCATTAAGAATATTCCATATGAACATCCACTTTTACACGAAATTATAGAATTATTTAATGATCTTGCTACTGGCCAATATGACATCGTCTTTTGTTGGTTACCCAGCCATGTTGGTATCTTAGGTAACACAATGGCCGATGCTGCTGCAAAAGAAGCACTCAACAAATCTGTGACACCACTTCTCATCCCATATACTGATTATAAACCTGTAATCAGATCTTACATCCGAGATTTAATGCAGCAGAAGTGGGACGCCCAAGTAGGTATCAATAAATTACATGAAATTAAACCAAATATCGGTTACACCTACTTGGGCTGTCAGTCCAGATTTGAAGAGGTCATTATGCGACGATGTCGTATTGGCCATTCAAGATATACGCAGGAATATTTATTGAAAGGTGAGGATCCTCCGTTTTGTATCCCTTGTGATGAAAGAATCACGGTCAAGCATGTCCTGCTTGACTGTATTGATTTTTCCATCACAAGGGATAAATATTTCAGTGTTAAAACGGTCAAGGACCTTTTTAATGACGTTAATTATCGTTTAATATTATGCTTTTTAAAAGAAATAGAACTGTTTCATAAATTTTGATGTATTTAGGATATTCTTTTATAAATTGGTAGTGCTTATTTCTAACTGAGATTGTTAGTGGCTGTACCCTTGAGGGGGGTTGAAGTAGCGTAAAATTATTGTCCCCCTAAGAGGGTATGTAAGTCCCTAATCATTCGAAGTATTTGTATGCATGCCAGAATTTTAAAGAGTAGTATTTTCGTCATTTTAAATTCAGGCTTAACTGGTATACAATCACCAGTGACTGAAGGGATGATATAAATCCTGCCGGGGTCCATGCAGGAAGCAAAGGCACTGTAAGTCCCCATGGTCCCTGGTATGGTGATCTCCCTTTAGTTACTGACGATCTCAAGTCCATTTTTATATTGTGATGTCAACTCAATCTTTCTTCTTTTAAATGTGCCTCGACTAGTTTTAAATCTAATCTGTGATATGATAGTTATCGTACTGTCCTTCGATGACAGGTTTTTATACAGTTTAAATATATGCATTATTTATGACCAACTTCTCGTCACGATATGGCTGCAATATTGCCGATGTGACGTTAAATGTTAACTCACTCACTCACTCGTGACCAAAGTGATGGCGGGAATCCTGCCGGAAATCATGCAGGAAGCGAAAGCACTGTAAGTCCTCATGATTCCCAGTTAGGAGGTCTAGCTTAGGTTGCTAGTGGTCTATAGCCTGGTTTTAATTTATAGGAAATAATCTGTTTAAAAATTCTTTGTTTTATTATTGCTTTGGTTTGTTTTATATCTAAACTGTGATGTTTACCTAACTGTTTTACTGCCCTTTGTCGACAGGTCTTTAATTATAGAAACTACCTTGTTCTCATAGCGATATGGCTGCAATATTGCCGATGCGATGTAAAATTTTAACTCACTCACTTCTCAATACAACTTCCGTTCATATTGTTACAAATGTGAATGTTTCTTGCTGAATTTTCTTTTGCATTTGAACACAATGTAATGAAATGTCAAAATAAAATTACTTATGTTTTCTTTATATCCCCGTAAATTTAACGCGCAACCATGGTATCTGTAGCCCAGGGTGTACTGGTAGGCTACAAAGGAGCTGATCAATCACAATGCTTTTAAGAATTTTTTTTTTTAAAAGTAAGAGAACGCCAGCAACAGATATTTCACGCCCGTTGAGGTTCATGGAAAGTTTTGTTCGAAAAATTAAAATGATAATAAATGTTGTTTTTATTATTTGTTTTTTTTGTTTATAAGTTACATAAAACATTTCCCCTCGGGTTTTATTTTTAAAACCTTTTTCACCATGATGCGGATTTAAATATCATAAAATCCCTCAGACGTGCTTTATCCTAGACACTTAACAACTGGCTGGACTCCAGCTGAGGCTTGTTATTTCAGGCTTTATATAGACCCCTGGCTTCCTAACCAGATCAAGATAGACGCGAACCTGCACTGTTCATGTATTCTTGACTACGTGTGCTGTCAATAAAACAAAACGTCGACCATATTTGTCAATGTAGTTTAATATAAACTCAACAACAAAAGTTCCTGTAACACCAATATTTTAGTGTATTTTTCAAACAAGTTTGGTTTTCATTATTGTAGTACATGTATGGAATCAAGTCACAAAAACGCAACTGCTACAGAAAAGCATGCATTCCATGCAAAAGTTGACTTTTATGCAAGCCCCATGCATTTCACAACTCAAGAATGGGTATAAAAACATGTGCGTTAACGGGATTCCATATGCATTGTTTAGCGTCGTGCTGACAACAACCAATCAGAAAAACAACAAAATTACGCAATTATTCAACATTACGAAATGCCACGCCTGTCCGAAAATGAGCGTCGGCGAGCCATTGGTATGCTTGAAGCAGGATCGAGGACAATTTGAATGTCCACAGAAACACCATTAGGTGTTTATGGCAACGTTGGCAACAGACGAATGCAGTCAGAGACCATCCTCGGAGTGGCAGGCCACGCGTAACCAATAATCGACAAGACAACTGGATTCGAACAAAACACCTAGGAAATCGATTCCAGCCAGCAACAGTGACTGCAAGAAGCATCCCTGGCCTTCGATGAATATCTTCACAAACTATGCGTCGCCGCCTCAGATGTGCAGGGATTGTCGACAGAAGACCCGCCAGACGTCCCATTTTGACAGGAAACCACCGTCAAGCACGTCTACAGTGGTGCAGACAGCGTCTACGCTGGACGGCCATGCAATGGGGACAACTTCTATTCACTGACGAGTCTCGTTTTCACCTCAACCACAGCGATGGACGGGTTCGAGTGTACCGACGTCGAGGTGAACGTTACGTCAATCATTGTGTCATGGAAAAAGATCGGTTCGGGGGCGGCAGCGTTATGGTATGGGGTGGGATTACAGCAAGACAGAGGACCCGTTTGATAGTGGTAGAGGGAAATCTCAATGGACAGCGCTACCGCGAAGAGATCATCGGCCCTGTTGTTATACTGTTTTTGCGTCGTCATGGCACAGGCATTACCTTTCAACATGACAACGCCCAGCCTCATATTGCTCGACTTGTTCAGGAATCTCTTCAACAAAACAACGTGAATGTCATCCCCTGGCCGGATCGCTCCCCTGATCTCTCACTAATTGAGCACATGTGGGAAGAGATGGATCGGCGCCTTCGACGTCAACCACGTGTTCCACAGACACTCCAGGAACTTCGAAACATGCTCCAACAGATATGGACAGATATCCCACAGGACTTTGTGAGACGCCTGGTCCATTCCATGAGACGAAGATGTTGCTTGCATCGCAACCAGAGGTGGTCACACACGCTATTGATTTGTAAATTGACATTTTGGCATTTTCATGGTTTTTTTTTATGAAATCACGCATTTTTTGAAGACAGTATGTCAAATTAAACCATTTGATCACTTGCAGGAGTCTATCATCTGTTGCAAACCGAAATTGTTTCAGATTTGGTAAAAAAACATAACTTTGCATTAAATCTTGTCACAGGAACTTTTGTTTGTATATATGTATTTGAAGAATTTTGCGATTTCTGCTTATTTCATTAAGTGTATATTAATTGCTTTTAATGCTAATTGTTGTCTCCACTCAAAATTACAATAAAGTGTTTACAATACAGCTAAAATGTGTTAGTTGTGTTTGTTCAAACCATGAAACAAGTTTTGTAGTTGCACTGTATGCTATACATTGCAATACCTCCTTGGGGCTTCGGGCAGACTGTCCACCTTCGTGGTCTAGTGAATAAAGGTGAGGTAAGGTGAGGTGAAATTGGGTTTAACGTCGCATCCAAGATTATTGCACTTACATAGCGACGTGCATGCACGTGTGTGTGTGTGTGTGTGTGTGTGTGTGTGTGTGTGTGTGTGTGTGTGTGTGTGTGTGTGTGTGTGTGTGTGTGCTTGTACTAGTCGGGACTGATGCCGATTTATAGTGCTAGCCCACTGAGATACCATGCTGCAGTTTACCATGAATACCCCACTTAGACACAGAATACTGACTCCGAGCCGACCGACCTTGTTTTAGCCCCTTAATGCCGAGCGCCAGACAGGGTAACAAGTTCCATCTTATTTTTTGGTAGTAGCGCGGCCGGGATCGAAACCCGGACCTTCCGCTCTCCAGGTGAACACTCTACCTCTAGACCACGGAGGCGGTCTAGTGAATAAAACGTCTGTCCAGAGAGTGTTAGGTCAGAGGTTCGATTCCCGACCGCATCATACCAAAAGACGTTAAAAGATGGCACTCGGCAATAAGAGGACACAAGGACTGGTCGGCTTGGAGTCAGTATACTGTGTCTGAGTGGGGTATCCATGTGAAATTGCTACATGGTGTCTCATTGGGCCAGCACTATAAATGGGCATTATTCCTGACTAGTCAAGGCATCCACACTCACAAGCCTGCATGCACATCACACTAAAAGTGTAATAAGCTTGAACGCCACGTTAATTGATGCCTACTTCACCTGGCCATCTGACCACCTGACCAGGTGAAAGACCCCGGTTCTTACTGGCTTCATACTATCCATGAAAGTGGATAATTGTTGACACAGAACCCCTACAGTGTTATAACCCAGGACATGAAGAACAACTATGAAAATCATATGTAAATTAGTTTAAATTAGATGAGGAGGTTTTAAGTCCAGTGTTAACATATCGATGGACAGAAGGTCAGTGTGAGTGAGTTGTGTTTAACCCCACTTTTAATAGTATGCCAGTTATATCACGGTGTGTCAGCCTAATGTGAAAGGAAAGCCCCAAGTGATGCAGGACTAGTAACTTCTGTGCAACTAATGATTTAATCACATTCTAAGTTTTTGGCCTGCTCAAGGGATGCAACTCTGCAAAAAAATTCTGGAAAGTCTTATCCAGACTCACTTATTTACAGACCTCCGTCACATAGCTGGAAAATTGCTGAGTGTGGCGTTAAACAACAAACAAACAAACAAACAAACGAGTGAGTAAATACTGATGATGCCTCTCCCACGCAGGAGTATATCCATAACATGAGGGTGTCACAACTTCTATACATCATTTATTGCACCACTGAGAAATATATACAATCATTGTGTTCATCACTAGCAATGAATTAATTGAAACACCTTCAACTATGAGCAACTATTAGAGGCATGAAAGTCAGAAAGAAGGGAGGGATGAAGGGTATGTGTGCCCAGTTTCACAGTGCCTGATCTTTCATTGCTGGGTGCCCTCACTGTTCCTTACTTATAGTGATCTGATCTGGCGCCCTCTTGTATACCATCGACAGCATGTGTCTTTTCCCATCCATCCCCAACCCCGACATGTTTATTCCTTACTTACAGTGTCAGCCACTGTCAACTCACTCACACAGAGTGCTTATTAAGCTCTTTCACTTAACACAAAAAAGTGAACTCTTTCAAAACACAACCATACCAACTGTTAAAAATTGAAACATTTAATAACAATTTTCAAACCAAATTAATATACACCATGAACTGTTTTCTCACATGAAATTTATATATTATGATCTGTGCTTTATTTAAACATTTACATGTGTGCATTTAAGAACACTTAAATGTAGAAACTGGTAAAGCATAAACTTATTCAGATGCTATACGGGCACATCTTGTCAAAACATTTTGTCAACTTATCTGATGCACCAGGCAAGGGAGTTAACTGACTATAATAAGTCCAGTTTCCACCTTTGCCGAACTCTGGAGTTACATTTTGGCAGGACTAACAAGTCCATGCATAGTCCAATCAAAATAGTGTATCGAACTAAACATCCGGTTCGCAAACAACATAGATTGCAGATTTCTGTCGACTGAAGGATTTGCAAAGCATGTGTACCGCCAACTGGGCGTAGACAGATATTTTGCAAATCTTTTCAGGTTTTCAATCAAGGTGCTCAACTCATTTGATGCACTTTGCAAAGTAAGGCCATTTGTATTACAAAACAGATCTTGACTAAAGATCAGATGGTCTTGACTGGGCGCCACCTTTTTGTTGGAAGCAATCCCAAGTTATAGAAGAGGTGGAATCTGATTGGTCAATTGGAGGGACATAGAAGGGACATAACTCGTAATAGCCACTGGTGGCGCTACGATCAATCCCAGAAATTCCAGCCCAGTTTGGCAAGGGTGGAAACTGGACTTTTACAGTCAGTTAACTCCCTTGCCTCGGGAAGATGCTGGAAAGAGTTTAACTGTAGAATCTAAAGGTCCCATAAAGTGTGTGCATACCTGTTTATGCAAGCTTTAAAAATTCTTACTGTGGAGCACATCTCACATGACACAGATCTTGAGACCATATTAACTAACAACCATAAATCAAGAATTCAGCCGAAACTGATCTCAGAGGTTACCATCTAACCTCACAAATATCTGATAGGTCTGATCAAAATCTGAGACTGAGTTCATCAATAGCTGGACATATATGACCGAAGTGAAACTTCAAGCTAACACAGGCCAGCTTAACAATGATGATGCTGATTGCCAGAAGATCTGGTAGAGATCTGAAGGCTGTGACATCACTGGTCACCTTCACACCACATAAACTCCTCACAGTGTCCTTTTCAGCTATACTGTTGTCACAGTGTCATATTTGTCACATCAGACCCTTTGAATCTGTATCTGGAATTTACCTGAAACAAGAGACAATTCATTTGAATTATTTACCCTGTGCAGTAGATGGAAGTGACTGGATCAGAAGAGATAGTGAATGAGGGGACAACCCAGCTGTGTTTCTATTTCAGATTTGACACCTGAAAAATTCATTTGACTCAAAACCTCTGAGGCTGGATAAATTTAGAGGTTACGTGCGATGGTATGATACACGATATGTTTATTTCTGCATCCATCCAATACAATGCACTTGCTCATATAAATTACTTATGCCTCGTTTAATGACCCTCTTCCCCTTCAAAATGTGTTGTAATTTCTACAGCTACCTTTTCCTTTTGAACATGCGCTGGAATATTAACAGATTAAAAAGTCAAGAAGTTTCCACGCGATTTCACTTAAATATGGGTATCGCAATATGTATCGTATTGTTACCTATTCATTGTGAAACATACTCCATCGTGACCTTGCTGTATTTCTCCGCTACTTTCAATGGCCTGCTAAGTATGTTAATTGGCATGTGATATCATGCCTTAATTAAATATACAGTCAAGTCTCCTTAATCCGACACTCGTTAAACCAACTCCAACACACCTAATTTGCAACGAATTGCTGAAATCACTCATTAATCAGTCTCGTTAATCCGACACAGTGATCTGTCATTACAGGTCACAACAACCTTTGCGAACTTTGACCGACCAATGAAATTACTAACAGGAAGTCGACATTAGCCACTAATTAAGCAGCTTTCTTAAGCATTGCAGCACTAGTTTCAAGACTATGCTTTAGAAAGTAGTTTTGAATCAGTCATACAGTCCGTAACAGTAGTTTTGTGTTAAACTTTAGAGGTTGCATGATTAGAAAATATATTCCGCTAACATTGTAACACAACAATATGAATATTTGCTTTTTCCTTTTTATATTACAACATGTCTGAATCGTTATCTATCTTGTAGTTGTCCAATTTTTCGATCACGAACGTTGATACTACCTAATTTCGTTCATCCAACATACTCGTTAATCCGACATAATCACATGCAACGAACAATGTTGGATTAACGGGACTTGACTGTATATCTCTTGGTGCATAATTTCCCACATTTGGATTCTGACTTTTCAGATGAAAATCATCACTTCCACTTTTTTACAATCAACATACAGCCAACTACGAATTGTGTGATACGCATTACTTAGAAGTTGACGGATGACAAAGTAGACACAATTGATGAATTGTTATTAAAGAAGTTGTTATCCATATATTGTGTCTACTTTTACAGTAAAAACTATGTTTATAACGAACACGCTTATAATGAACTGACCAACATAACAAACCTGTTCTTAGTCCTGGCCATTTGTTGTATATATGCTGTATATATGCTTATAACGAACTAAAGTTATTACGAACTAAAATTAGTGGTCCCTTTGGGTTCCTTATAACCACAGTTTACGGTAATTCTAAACATCACTGAACATGCTGATTGATATTATCAGAGGACATCTCATCATGCTAAGACACTCACATGCTGGCATAGCGCTGACGTCCGCAGTGACTATACAGTTGATTCCTAGGTTAGACAGAGCTCCTCGGATCAGCCCACAGGGAAAGGCCAGGTACTGAATCACAATGAAACAAATCAATAAAAAGTGTGGGAAAGTAAGGGGGTCCCGAGGTTTGCAGCAAGTATCTGAATATAGCGATCCTCGAAATCTTTAATATCTTGATATGAACACATAATGCCATTTAAAAAGTGGTCAAATGTAATATATGTTATATTTGTGTTAACACTTTTTTAGTAAAGTACAGATTCTTGTACTTTTGGGGTCTGAGTCTCATCTGGGTTTCGAACCCACACTGCCAGAGTGAGGCACCTAATCACCAGAATTAGAATCTGTACTTTTAGTTCAGTTGTCTATCAAAAGGACAATTGCTCCACGTTTCATGACAAGCATAAGTTTATTCAAAACACAAAAACAGAGTTATCACTAAATGTTTACTTATCCTGCAACACTCCTTAATGCATCTGTATATCAGACTGGTTGGAGGTGGGAAACCCTCAAAATACATAAACCTTGATAATTCACACCCTGAAGGCACGACACCAATTGGTCGATAAACCGTGAAGCGGAAAAGTTAACGCCATTACGGTCAAGTTATTTCAGTGTGAAAAACAATTAAACATAGGAACGAAAGAGTAGCTCCCCATACATCTTAGTAATAAAGAAAAATAGCTCATCAGCCAAATCTTTACTTACTACAATATAGAGCCTTGTAGACAATCGATTGTCTAATATTCTTCCACTGGTGAAATCTGATCAACTGCACCGGAGATTTGAATGGCTCTGTTTAGGGCGAAGTCATTATTTGCATCGAGGGTTGGTAACCTGCTGGGCTACAACCAACGGCCCAAAACTTTGTACACCTTTGACATCCTCGAGAGTCACATCGCGAAGATAATGACTGGCGAAAACTGTGTCAGACCTCCAAAAACATCCTTCCATGATTGTTTTAATAGCACAATTGCTGTGTAAAGACATGGTAGAGGCTAACGCCCTGATCTCATGCGGATTATTTGCTCTTGGCGGATCCAAATTGGCGATTGAATAAGCCTGAAGGATTATTGCGCGTAACCATAGAGATATGGTGTTGCAACAAACTTCGGTCGAAGACGTAGTAGACACGGGTATAAATAACCGCTTCCTCGAACTACACCTAGTCTTAGAACGGCGGATGAAAATTCGCAGTTAATGGCAAGTAATGGTGCTATCTTTCAAGTGTCTTTGGGTACGCAAATGTAGGAGGTATTCATCTAAAATCTGTGATGAAGCAGTAGTATCGTCTTGACTTTGTGCCTTGCAAAACATTTCAAATAATCCCCACTTGTCATTGTATAGACCTCTGGTAGAAGGACGATGAGTTAACGTTATAGCTTTAGCTGCCCGTGCAGAATAGCCCTTTGTGTGCTTAACGCCTTTTTAAGACGAACCAAGTATGAAGACGAAACCTGTTTGGTGTTGGACGAGGCAATTTGCTGTGAGGGTGGATAAGTAGGTTGGACCACTGTGGGAGGGGTAGTGGATCGTCTTCTGCTAGATTTCTGACCTCGACGAACCAACCTCTCGCCTGCCACCAAGGTGCAACCAAAGACAGAGCAAGTCTCCTTGATATTTTGTATTACCCTGGGAACTGGGAAGTAAGGCTGGTGACGGAAAAGTGTACGCTTTTAGCCCTTCCCAAGGAATGCTGAACGTATCTGATAACCGAGAGACATACATCATGAGTTGGTCATTTTGGGAAGTTGCAAACAGGTCTATGTTTGGTTGCCCAAACTTCTGAAGCAGTAACTGGAACGGTTCTATGTGAAGTTTCCACTTGGTGGGTGCCACCCTGTCTGGACGCGATGAGGCATCGGCCAGAGTGTTTCGATATCCCGGGCTGAACTATGAACTGTAGTTGCAGGCGATCCACAAGATGGAAAAATCTGAATGTCTGTTGAAGTAGAGAGTGGGAGTGTGATTTGCCCTGTTTTCGCAGGCACCACACCACAGTGCTGTTGTCTGTGGATATTGCGAGTTGGGCTGACTGTAGTTGATTCTGCAAATGAGATATAGCCAGAATTAAGGCTTCCAACTCCATGTTGTTTATGTGCCACTTTCGATGAGCACCTGACCATAGCCCTGAGGCTGTCTGGCCTTGCAGGTGAGCACCCCACCCCTGAAGGGAGGCATCTACGAACAGGTGTAGATTCGGGGATAACCCGAGTAAAGAGACTCCTCCTAAGACATTCGACTCTACCGTCCACCAAATGAGGTAAGGCCTCAGATGAGCCGGTAGCATGCTGGCCTTGAGTGGATCCTGACTCCTGTTCAGGAATTGTTGAATTGGGCGAAATTGTAATCGGCCTCTGCTGGTTAGATACTGGGCTGGGGAAAAAAGACAAAGTTTTTTACGCCTAAATAAATCACATAAAACTGCACAACATGGTGAGAGTAATATGAAAAGAATACATCACCCGTAGCAGATGAATTTTAGAATTGTAGACAAAAACTGAGGGTCTAAACAAGGGGCCCATATTTACGCAATCATGACAAAATATACATTTGCATTGTACACGTCTATAATATTGCATATTTTGACTCTGTCAGCATTTAAAATGGGTGGATGGCAAATCTGACAGCTTGAACATGTATTTCTCTAGATACAGATGTAGCATAAAGATCTGAACCGTTTCCATGTTATGCTCCAGGAGAAATCATATTAAAGGTATTTTTCTTTTCATAACAAACGAATGTATACAATGTATCTGTTTATTATAGGGTTGGGATAATATCAGTTTGTATGCTATGGTCAAGGTTCAAACTCCTTTGGGAGTGCCGGACAGATGAACAGAACGGCCAGTCCTGGTAGCATATGTGCCTTCCTCTCATTATACTCTCAATTGTACATATGGTTATACGGTGGAGATCTTAACTGTCTCAAAGTTATAAACTCTTTTTAGCCCCGCCCCTTAGTCCCCGGGGGTTATGGTAGAGTTCATCCCCTTCCATTTCTCCAATTTAAATCCCCACCTTTGGAGAATGTTTCCAAACAAATGTGGTTCCAGAGAAGAAGTCGTTTAAAACAATCACACCAAATTATTCCTATTTGGCCCCGCCCCTCAGCCCCACCATTTGTGCAATTTTGAATCCTCACCACCGGAGAATGCTTCCAACCAAATATGGTTGATATCTATCTCTAGATTCCAGTGAAGAAGTCGATTATATACCCTATCAGCCCAATCATTTGTACAATTTTGAATCCCCACCACCTAGGGATGCTTCCAGTCAAATTTCATTAATTTCCTATTCGTGGTTCAGAAGAAGTTGTTGACGAACGGACGATGAACGACGGACGGTGAACGACGGACGGTGAACGACAGACGATGAACGGTGGATGGATGGACGACGGACACCACGGTATGCCATAAGCTTACCTTGGTCCTTTGGACCTGGTGAGCTCATAAAGTCAAAACAAGAGCTCCGCTAGTACACATCCATGCTGTAGCACAACAGGCAGTGATGTGAAGAGGTGACCTAGGGTCACAGAGGTCACAGGACAGCGGCGGTGGGTGTGAGGAGAGGAACAGTTTATTAATTCTTCGCCCATGACCATCGTCGGTACGCTGTTCTGTTTCTTTGTCGCAAGGTAAGCAGTGAATGTATTGAGGAGTAATGCAGGATAAGTAAAAAATGTGAATAACACGAAAGGTGATATGTATTTTTTGGTAAGCTTGCAAAATTTCATTAATGTCACTTCAGTGGCTTCTGAGAAAGCTTTCACTATTGCAGACACTATGCCCCAAACAAACAAAAACATAACATGGATCAAGGGCCATAACTGTGTATGCACAAAATCTGAAAACATGTAGCAAGGGATGTAACTCTGGAAAAACATAATTTATTGCACCAACTTATGAACTCAGCCTTGATAAGTATCCCTTAGATAAGCATGCAAAATTTCATTCAAGTAACTTCAGTCCCCATTTCACTCAGTATGCACTGAGTTGAAGAGCACGGGGCAAGGGCCATAACTCTGTACAAAATGAATTTAAGACACCAATTTTTGAAATCCTATAAAACCTTGACCAGTAACATCAGTGTGTTAAGTTTAAATAGTTAAACTTGAATAGTTTTTAAGATAATTTGTCCCAATTGAGAAAGGGATGGACAGATAGACGAACTCTGTTCCTATATCCCACAAAGTGGGCAGGGATCATTAAATTGTCCTTGACACAAGCATTAATTCATGGACTTTTATCTTTGTTGAACAATAATCAGCTGATAATATTTTTTCTCACTGACAACCATAACATCAAACCCCTGGAGCATCCATGATGACAAGGCTACTCACTTTGGGTGCTGCCTCCATGTACTGTTTACCATTGGACAGCTGGGTCAGGAACTTAAAGCGATTATCCTGCAGCACATACACTCCCTGTAAGATCAAAAAGACCATAATGACAAGAAGTCCTGATGTTTGGTTATGACATACTGAAGGCCAGAAAACAACAATCCTCCATAGGTGAGATGAAATGGGTTTGAGCATCAACTTCAAGATTATTTCACATATAGTGACATGCATGTATGTGTATGTATGATAGAGGTGGGACGATACACTGATGCATCAGTGGATCGCGATATTTTACTTCCTGATACAAGTATCGATCACAGTTCCACACTAAGGAAAAAATATTGATTCATACCTTAAATATTTACTTTAATGCCTGTTATACCAATCACTAATTAGTAGTGAAAATTATCAGTGAAAAAAAATATTTTTTCATCCATTGCCCATACTTGGCACTGCCAACTGTAAATCTTCAAAGTGCAAGGTATTTGACTATCCTGTCTATAAAAAAGATGGCTTACGAACCCCAGATAAGAGCACATACAAGTATCGTGATATGTATCGGATCTTGAAAACGGTATCATGATACATATAGGATGTATGGCTGCTTGTCCAGACTATACAGCTTTTATAGTGCTGGCCATAAGTGTCCACTCACCTGATGATTTGTACGAAGATTATCCACCTGTTTCTTATATATGGCATTCCAGAATTCTTTACACATAAACTTCATGGTATCGAGTTCATCCTTAAATCTAGATGTCTCCTTAGTGAACCTGAAAAATTAAAATATTGTTTGGTAAATAACTACCCTAGTTGTCTAAAGCATGTCAAGCCCAATCCTTTCTGGAAGCTTGTCTCTCAAACGCTTTAACCTAGTAAATCTGTCAGAGTTTTGTTATCAGTATCATACTTATGTTTTTATTAAAACATTCTGAAAAGAATGCCTGGCTAGGTGTAGTGGTAGACAAGCATACAGAAGTATACTTGAAAATTAGTCACAGGCTGTGAGGAGTACTCTAGCTTACCTTTCAATGAGACTTTGTCCAACTCGAAAACCAAGTGACTCCAGTTTAGAAATGCAGTGATCCTAAACATAAGAGAAATACATATAACATATTTATGCTACACACCAAAGACATTAGTAACGTTCGAAATGTGTTTGGTTCCATGTTTGAATGACATTTTATCCCGTTCTTGGCATGGCAAACAACATGTTTGGAGTTCAAAATTATTAGCATCACTCAAACTGCATAATTATAAAGGTGGTTTAAGCACATGACTTTGACATCCCACAGACAGTAGGCAGTTTCACTGGTCATGAGGGCATATTATTACATGTATTAACTCGGTCATCATATTTGTTGTTCTTTTGTCTGTTTTATTTTTCAAAACTGCACTCAGCGTGCTCAGCAGTATTCCAGCTATATGATGGCTGTCTTGTAAATAATTAAGTCTAAACCAGACAGAACCAGAGATCAATATTGTGAACAACGATCAATTCCATCGAGGGACAATGACACACAATCAACCAAGTCACAGGGCCTGACTCCCTGACGTGATGCAGGTCTTTGAGGACAACCAGTGAATACCACTTTGTGAAACCGAAACGGGTATGGTTCTGACAAACCTAGCAGAATAATCAGGATGGACCGTGATTCAAACCCACGATTATTGGGTTCTAGCAGGCCTATGGGACAAACTCAGCATGAATTTGTTATTCGTGGCCACTAGAATCAAATATTTTGGAATATGCAAGCATCTGCATATTTACATACCCTGTACCAAAAAATATCATAAGAACATATAATATGCATAGATTTCTTCAAACACAACACTCTATAATATTTAGTTTGACAGTATTGTGGTCACTGGTCATTGTAGCATTTGAGCAGCTACTAGTTCCTGGATAAGTGCATAATATAAATGTATAATATATTAATCATTAACAAACCATGTCAAATAATTTATGTTGTCAATGTTTCACTGAATATAACAAATAATACAAATAATATTTCAGCTGCTACGTCAGACTTGTTATTGTATTCATGAATTAATATTTGTATTCGTTACCCTATATTCGTGATACAAATCGTATTCGCCTCATAGTGTATTCGTATATTTTATATATATATATATATGCAACCTTCATACATGACACCTCAAGATAATAAGAATTTCTTACTTATACTGAAGGGGTTCTTGGTGAATAGGGTACTAAAGACATGTACCTTTCTATATTGCCTATATGTACCCAAACCAAAATTGGAAGACACAAATGTACCCTAGCTTGCTAGTGTATGCTTGGCAAAAGGGGGAAATGGTCAAAACTGGTGAGAAAGTCTAGTCTATGAGGGAACCAAGCAAGCAAGTCTACAAAGGAACATTGTTTTTTGCATTCTGGAATGTACTCTTCCTGACTTCAGTTCCGTACATTGCCACGTTGGGTACATTTTGTATTCTAATTTCGTTCACGGTACCTGTCAGTGTACAGAAAGTCTTGCGATCTGTACTACCCTATACAACGACCTTTTGGGCCTGACAGACACAGTCATTGAGTGCAAAGTGAATATGCTTCACATACTATGCAGAGCAGTGGTTATGTTGATTTTACACTTGGGTTGCCACATTTGTATTTGTGTTTTCCTTGTGTATTTAACACAAGGAAAACACAAATACAAATGCGTCAACATATTTTCCTAATAGGCCTTCGTTTCTGCTTCTTCATAGGTTTAACACAAGGCTCTGGAATTTGCATATGTTCGCTATAAGCATTCGCATTCAATGTATTTTTGTGGTTTGTAACCTTTTCATCTTTTGAGGCTGTTCGGTATATGTGAGACACTAGCTCCATGTGAAGAAACTCAAATAACACTTCGTCTGCCATCGTCGCCATATTGACGCCCCTCTGTAAAAGTAGAACTACAGATTTGATACGAAATATGATTTTTACACGCAGCAATATTCTCATATATATAATGGTTAGTTGGAATTTACACTAATCCTTATTAATATAAATATAATATTAACCTAAAAGAAAATGTGTTTACTCATCAGATTTGTGACTAAGCTACCACATTACTATAATATTACTTTCGTTTTGAGATTTCATTAAAAGTTATTTGTTTATGGTCCGGGGTGGCATCCGGTTCTTAAGATTTCTATAAATGTTGGATCATTTTCCCCAAACGGACTATGTTTGTCAATTTATAAGACTGTTTTCATGTTAACACACATCACATAGCAGTGTTGGAACTTCGGCTGACAAGGTAATAGCTTCCTGAAATATAAAAAATAAACTACAACTTTCGCTGAGTAGATGAAATGTAAAGGACTAGTCAATTAATAAATAAATACGAGGGTCATAAAAATAATACACATATTCGGGGAGGGCCATGATGAAATAGACAGTTTATAATCAAATACAATGTGCTTTTTCATCTTGTGTTTTTGGGGAGGGTCATGAAAAAAATGTACAATGACATGGGGAGGGTCATCTAAAATATGACAAGTATAATGGAAGGGCAGAGATTTTATTGTCTCTGGGACGGGTCATTTATTTCTGTAAAGTTGGGGAAGGGAGTTAATAAAAGGCAGATCTAATATCGCTTTTTACCAAGTAACTAGTTTCAACACTTGTGTTTTCAGACTTAAAAAAATCATTTATGACTTAAAAATAAACCATCAAATTTATGCTATACCTTAGTGTTCAATACCTTTAAAAAAGCAAAGAATTTAATTTATTCATTATGATGCGTAACATATTTTATTTTAAAGAAATGTACTTTTCTCTCTCAATAATTCTCACGACCGAACCTTAACTTAAGGCTTGATTTGATGGCTTTTTCCGACATACAGTACATTCATATTTCGTTTTAGAAAAAAAACTGGTTCCGTTATTTACCTTAGCATCAAGATTCGGATTTTCCGTATTTAAGTTATCACTCACGCTTTCCTTCAAAATGGCCGATGGAATGAAAGGAGTCGATGCTTTGCAAGAAGAGCTTTTGCGAGCCAAAGACAAACTGAAAGATGTAAATGAAAATATAAAGAAACTGACAGGAAGAGATCTAGAAGAACAAAGGTGCAATTAAGCATAATTTAGTAATGTCAACCCACGTGTAGGAAGAAAACTGACGCCGGGGTGACGGCATAAAAAAAAGTCCCAAACCGGCTCAGACCAATCTCTTGAAACCAGGCCTAATTCTAAAAACCTTTTTAATCATCATCTTTTAGACTAGGCAGTTGTATTGAATCCAGTTTACCGTGCACAGATGTCCGTTGTGTTCAATTTTGACTGACATTTGGCTGTTTTGTTTGTTTATTATCAATGATTCAGCTTTGTTGGTTGAATATTAGAGTTTTCAATCTTTTATATTGCTCCTTTCGCCCCTCAATTAGGCATACCTTATGATTAGCAGCTGGTTTAATATGGGTTATGGGATCTTACTGAGAGTGATGCTCGAGTTGAAGCCATAGATGTTCACCTGAAATGTTTACAAGGTTGAGTGGTAACATGAAACTGCTCCAGACACAAATGACTCAGGTTCCACAATTGACAATGGATTTTGGAAAAAATATTGGTAGAAGTTGATTACAAAGGAGTGAAAATTTGAAGCCATTGCTGCAATATAAATAGTTTTTGTATGACAAGTTTCCTTGTCAAGCAACTTGAGATTGAAGTAAATGCTATTACTCATAATATCAATCACTGTCTGGTTTGGACTTGATTATTTCCAGGGCACCATCAACATGGCCATGATAACTGTAATATTGCAATACATGCTGAAAGTGGTGTGACTCAATCACTGGCGTATTTTACATTTGAAAACAGGATTGATTGCTTGAATAAGGATATACTTTTCAATTAACGCATACAGTGTTATACCCAAGAGGGAATGTGCTGAATTGTATAGCATGTTTTGGCACATATGTTTTGACCATCTTGATAGTGTATCTATCGCCATAGGACATTTTCATGGTTATAAGTTATTGTCAAATGAATTATTGTCAGTTATTTCTGTTTTGCTTGAATGAAATCAATATCTAGGTGTTATTACTTCTGTAGCTGAAACATGTTCCTTGAACATTGAATCATGATGATTGGTTAGCTTAGTGCTTAAGGGTTTTCCCTTATCAGGCTAAAGGTTTGATTCCCCGCATAGGTACAATGTGTGAAACCCATAAGCATTAGAGACCCGTGAAGATCTGGAGTAGTATAGATCTTCAGCAACCCATTCTTGCAGTAAAAGGCAACTATGCTTGTCGTAAGAGGCGACTAACGGGATCGGATGGTCAGACTCGCTGATTTGATTGTTCCATGTCATTGTATCCCAATAGCTGGATTGTCTGGTCCAGACTCGATTATATACAGACAACCGTCATATAGCTGGAATAATGCTGAGTGGGGTGTTAAACAACAAACAAACAAACAAACATAAGCATTAGACATTGGTACAAGACCTATTGTCCTTACCAAACTGGGGGCCCGAAACCTATGATTGTGAGTTCGAATCCCATTTTGCCCCAATTATGTTTCTAGATTTGTCTGCACCATACCTGTGCTCGTGGGTTTCACCGAAGTGGTAAAGGCGTGAAACCTGCATCACTTCGGGCTTTCCTCCCACATTAAGCTGACATGCTGTGATATAACTTGTATAATGTTAAAAGCGTCGTTAAACCCAACTCACTCTCTCACCTTACCAAACTTCCCAATGGTTAAGATATCATAAAGACTAACTAGTAGAAGTTTGTCAATTTTAAGAGTTTTGTCGTATGTTGTAATTATAGGGACTAGTGGACTAACACTGTTAGTTTCTATCGCTGCCCATTTCTTATAATTATTTTCATTAAAATGCATAATGACAGTGTTTTTTCTGTAATTGTTTTTAAGGAATTTTGGTCGCCGTGACTTTGCAAGTCCCGATGGAAGAGGTCGAGGAAGGTTCTCCAACCTTGTCCGGTGAGAAAACTGATGAGTTATCATAGCTGAATGAAGGAACAATACATATTTTGTTCCATTCGTACTGGGTGCACGTTAGGCCCAATCACCCAAGACACTGCAATTCTCTGCAGAGTTGCATCCCTTAGGCTTGTCAGAAACTATGATTAATCCCAGATTAGCCCTTATAATGATCACTTTTCTGTGCAATAAATGATATTAATAATACTGATTTAAGTAGTAATAGGACAAACTTGTACTAGAATGGACATATTTCGTTACTTGCAGGTAAAGGCATATTGCAAACTACCCTAATGTCAGTTGTGTCCACCTAGTGTGTTGTTCATAACATGTTCATGTTTTACCTTGTACAATATTCATCTGTTTCAGGCGTCGATCTGACGATGGCCCAGCGGCAAAAAGGAGAGGTCTTGGAGGAGCTTTTGCCAGGTTGGAACTGTTAAGGAATAATGGTTTTCCGACGTTGTCTTAGCAAACTATGAAACTGTCACTAGTCCCACTAGTAATCTGCAGTGATTTGCACTGGTTAATAATAACATCATGGCTGGTTAGCCTACTTAATTGACAAATGGATTTAACATGTTTAGCTTCATGCACTGGGTACTGAAAAGTCATTTGAACTTGTCCAGGTACCAGCAACATTTTGAGAATAGAGAAGCTATGTCAACAATATAAAGAGCATGTCATCATATCCTGATGGTATGGATTGTTCTCATAACCACCAGATGTCATCAGTCAGCTGTTTCACTGGTCCATACTTGATTATTTACAGGCTGCCATCATTTTGATGGAGTTAAAAACAACCAAGGTCGATAGGCTGTGATATAAAACAACTTGACACTTGAAACTGCATTCTGACATCTAGCTGATGTAGATAACCTGACTGGTGACACACATGGTCCTATCGTACCATCGTTGTTGTTGATACAAGACTTCATAGACCCTGAAGATGCAGGTTAGAATAGGTCTTCAGCAACCCATGCTTACCGTGAAAGGCGACCATTCTTGATAGAAGAGGCGACTAATGGGATCAGGTGGTCAGGCTCGCTGACTTGGTTGATACATGCCATCGTATCCCAATAGCTGGATTATCTGGCCCAGACTTGATTATATACAGACATTGTTATTGTTATTCTTGGTTTGTCAGCGCCAATCCTACTTACATGGGTATCACCAAAGTGGTAAACATCTTAAAACCTGAATCGCTTTGGGCTTATCTATGACATCAAGGTGACTTGATTGAAATACAGTTCAAAGCCGTATTAAATCCTCCCCAGTCACTCACAATCTGCCGCAGTGTTATAACATGTTTCTTGTCCTCAGACTGGGCCTGCCGGTGGGGATGGCACAGCGTCGACAGCAGGAGGACAGCGGGGAGGAGGACGACGGAGAGGACAAGGTAAGTCGGAGGTCTGGGGTCAGGGTACAAAGTTAGTTGGGAATCCACTGGGGACAAGATCAGTTTGGGGTCAGGGTGGACAACTGTTATGAGACATTTGTTTTTTGTTTTTGTTTTGTACATGTGACATAGATTAAGATGACGTTGACATCATAGTATCAAAGATTGTACAACTTTTGAGGGATTTTATGCACGTTTTCATCTTGTTCATATTTGACTTCAACCCTTAAGCATGGTCGGAGGTATTGAGATGTGTGATAAACCTTGTGTTGATGATGGTGTTGTAGCCCGCAATCGCCTCAGCTGTTGTTGCTGCAGCCGGAGCCAAGAGATCTCGACGGGACATGATGCAGGAGCAGAGCCAGGACAGACAGGGCATGGCCAGGTACAGGACCAGGACCACGTCCTTGGGACATCCCTCATCTTTGCATGTGGTCTCCCTCATCCTTTACGCTTATTGCTGATTTTTTTTTAGCTCACCGGGTCCAAAGGACCAAGGTGAGCTTATGCCATACTGTGGCATCTGTCGTCCGTACGTCAACAATTCTTCATACGACTTCTTCTTCTGAACCACTAATTGGAAATTAACAAAATTTGACTGGAAGCATCCCTAGGTGGTGAAATGTATATTTTGTCTTGATTTGTAAATGTCCAGGTGAGGGATCCAGGCCCTAAGGGCCTCTTGTTGTTTGTTGTTTAACCACACTCAGCAATATTCAAGCTTTATGATGGCAGTCTGTAAAAAATCAAGTCTGGACCAGACAGTCCATTGATTGACAACATGAGCATCAATCTACGCAATTGGGAGACGATGTCATGCATCAACCAAGTCAGTTTTTTAGTTTTTTCTTGTTCTGTTGCAGGCTACCTCTTTGAAAAGAGGGCGGTGGGGTAGAGTAGTGGTTAAAGCATTTGCTCGTCATGCCAAAAACCTGGGTTTGATTCTCCACATGGGTACAATGTGTGAAGCTCATTTCTGGTGTCCCAAGCCTTGATATTGCTGGAATATTGCTGGAATATTGCTGATAGTTGCGTAAAACCATACTCACTCACTCTTTGAAAAGAGTAAGTCATGGTGATGTAACTTGTGACAAATCTCTGAGTCACTGCTAACATGGTTAAGGCTGTTGGTTTTATTATACCCCCGACAAAATGTAGGGGGTATTTAGTTATACCAAGATTCCGTGCGTCCATCTGTCCGTCCGTCCGAAAACTTTGTCCGCGCGATTTCTCTTAAACTTTTCAGTGGATTCATCTCAAACTTAGTACATATAATCCGTGTCATATGAAGGGGTGCAGTCCAAAGAAAAAAAATTGTTTTTATTAATTTTCCATTTTTTTATGAATTTTTCAAACCCTAGGCTAACCCTATCCTAGCTATTTAATTTGTAACTACTGACACTAGGCAGTTCGGGGGTATTAGTGAGCGACGCTCACTTTTACACTTGTTTCTGTTGGTTTGCAGATATCTATTTATTGTTTTAATACCACTTACTCCATGTACTCTAATGGATGTTCATAAAAAAATAAAATAAAAAATGCTTAACATGAAGCATCAATGAAATTAGTTTGTGTTGAAAGGAGGATTCATTGGGAAAGACGAAAGTTTGCACAGTGATGTGTTAACCCCAATGTTTGAAGCAGTGTACACCAATAAGAGATAAGTCCCTTTGATATGACGTCTGGTTGTGCAGTAATTTAGTGGGGAAAATGATAACATGTATCTGCCTTCTGTGAGCGCAGCAGGGGGTCATAAGTTCGTGAAATTGAGAAAATTAATTGAGATTTTGTTTCGACCTACTGATATGTTCATTTGAGAGACAATGTTTTATCGACCACAGATATTGTAAGAACAAAACAAAATCCTGTAGACTAAAAAGAAACTAACAGCATTGGCATTGTCCCTCCCTCTATGCTGCTGTGTCTTGGAGATGTGTGCCTGTAGCTGGCGTGTGAAATACCAGTGTTTGATTCCTCTGCTTGCAGAAACAAGAGGATGTTCGGCCTCCTCCTTGGAACACTGCAGAGGTTTAAACATGAAGCCAAGGAAAACAAAGACAAGGTGCGTGGAGAAACGTGGTGCTGATCACTGGCTGTTGTCAATGTGGTTGGAAGTTGGCAGATAGAATCAGGGTTTTTTGTTCAGGGTAACTGAATCATTGATTGAGATTGACCATCAGCACATCATGAGTCTTCACATTGACACCTTCAATGATTGGATTCAATATGGTTATGTTGAATACGTTATTAAATTAGATTTAAAAATTATGAGTGGGTGTGCAGGGGGATTTTATGTTTGTATTTTATCAAAGTGTTCAAGGCTTCTGTGTACATAAATATTTGATGGATGTGGCTTGCATGAATTGTTAATGTTTGATAGGACCAGGTTTACAATGGTGTATTTCAACAAACACAAGCTCATACAGCTGACACACATCAGCCGATGTGTATCTGTCTGGCTGTTGCTGTCTGTCTGATGCTGATGTGTGTCTGTCTCGGTCTACCTGCCTGGCTGTGTGGCTGATGTGTGTCTGTCTCTGTGTGGCTGATGTTTGTCTGTCTCTGTGTGGCTGATGTGTGATGGCTGGTGTGTGTGTCTGTCTGGCTGTGGCTGTCTGTCTGATGCTGATGTGTGTCTGTCTCGGGCTGTCTGAATGATGTCTGTCTCTGTGTGGCTGATGTGTGCCTAGCTCTGTGTCTGATGTGTGTCTGTCTGGCTGTCTGTGTGGCTGATGTGTGCCTGGCTGGCTGGCTGATGTGTGTCTGGCTGTCTGTGTGGCTGATGTGTGCCTGGCTGGCTGGCTGGCTGATGTGTGTCTGCCTGGCTGGCTGGCTGATGTGTGTCTGTCTCTGTGTCTGATTCATGCCTAGCTCTGTGTCTGATGTGTGTCTGCCTGGCTGGCTGGCTGATGTGTGGCTGGCTGGCTGTGTGGCTGATGTCTGCCTGGCTGGCTGGCTGGCTGATGTGTGTCTGTCTCGGGCTGTCTGAATGATGTCTGTCTCTGTGTGGCTGATGTCTGCCTGCCTGGCTGTGTGGCTGATGTGTGTCTGTCTCTGTGTGGCTGATGTGTGATGGCTGGTGTGTGTGTCTGTCTGGCTGTGGCTGTCTGTCTGATGCTGATGTGTGTCTGTCTCGGGCTGTCTGAATGATGTCTGTCTCTGTGTGGCTGATGTGTGCCTAGCTCTGTGTCTGATGTGTGTCTGTCTGGCTGTCTGTGTGGCTGATGTGTGCCTGGCTGGCTGGCTGATGTGTGTCTGCCTGGCTGGCTGGCTGATGTGTGTCTGCCTGGCTGGCTGGCTGATGTGTGTCTGCCTGGCTGGCTGATGTGTGTCTGCCTGGCTGGCTGGCTGGCTGATATGTGTCTGTCTCTGTGGCTGATGTGTGCCTAGCTCTGTGGCTGATGTGTGTCTGCCTGGTTGGCTGGCTGGCTGATGTGTGTCTGTCTCTGTGTCTGTTGGTGTCTGTCTCTCTCTCTGTCTGTGTCTGCCTGGCTGGCTGATGTGTGTCTGTCTGGCTGGCTGATGTGTCTGTTGCTGTGTCTGATGTGTGTCTGGCTGGCTGGCTGGCTGGCGGATGTGTGTCTGTCTCTGTGTCTGATTTGTGCCTAGCTCTGTGGCTGATGTGTGCCTAGCTCTGTGGCTGATGTGTGTCTGCCTGGTTGATGTGTTTCTGTCTGTCTGACATTGATGTGTGTCTTGCTGATGTCTGCCTGTGTGTCTGCAGGAGGAGCAGAGGAAGAAGATTGAGGAGAAACTGGAGTCGAAGGCCAAGCAGGAGAAGGCCCGACTTGTCCAGGAGAAGAAACAGCTGGTGCAGGAATTTGAGCAGGAGCAGGCAAAGATACATCGACTTGAACAGAAGATGGAGCTGGTCAGACAGGTGTGTATCCCACCCTTCGTCGGGATGCTGGCTAGCCCTAGGCATGGGTGGATCAGGTTGCAATTGGTTCAAATCCCAGATTAGCCGTTATTATGATCCTTGGTCTGTCTGCACCATATCTGTGCTCCTGAGATTCATGATGTTGATAAGCATCTGCGGCATAAAGGGCTGGCACATCTTTTAATACCGGTCACAGATTAGTGGACACTTATCTACTGTGTGTTTGTTTTAATGTACATATGTTACGTAGTATTGATCCAACATGACAGGAAACATTCTGTCTATGATCACAAACCTCTGTCAGATTGTGTCTGGCTACAAACGAGGTCTGCTGGGAAGTGTGTTAACTTGTCTCACAGATTGTCCATGTCTTCCCCCCTTGTGGGCAAAGCTGTGGACCTGTGAAGATCCGGATTAGAATAGGCCTTCAGCAACCCATGCTTGTCGTAAGAGGCGACAATGCTCTTTGTAAGTGGCGACAAATGGGATCGGGTGGTCAGGCTAACTGACGTGGTTCATGCAGGTCATTGTATCCTAATACGTGGATCGATGCTCATGGTATCAATCACTGGATCGTCTGGTTCAGACTTGACTATTTACAGGCCCCCATCATGTAGCTAGAGTTTTGCTGAGTGGGGCTGTAAAGAACAAACTACAAACAAACAAAGCACAGCTGTGAAGTGCATTGTTAGTTTGTCACTGATGTTTCTAAGAGTGGTGGGAACGTGGCTCACTTGCTGTAGCCTGGTGGGCTTGTGACTGCCTCCCTGGTGCAGTGGATAGAGCCTCTGTCTGGAGAGTGGAATGTTGGTGGTTTGTACCCTGTGATACCAAAAGATGTTAAAAGATGGTACTTGTTGTTACCCTGCTTGGTGCCAGGCATTAAGGGGATAAAACAAGGACTGGCTCGAAATCAGTGTACTGTGTATATGTAGTTGAGTAGCCATTGTTAAACTGGTATGGTATCTCGGTGAACAGCTAGTGTTGTTACAGGAGAGGTTTTGTTTCAGCACGACAACTGGGCCCTGGAGACCAAGAAGTTGGAGAACTTCATCTGCACCAAGACCAAACCTCAGATATTTTACCTGCCCAAAGGCCTGATCAGCTCCACTGAGACCAAGCTGAAGGAAACCAAAGCTGTTGTAGACAGTGAGTGTGTTACGTCATTCATCAATACACATGGGACAGGGCTATGGTAAAGTCTGATGGTTAATGGTGCTTGGATCAGTTTTTCGAATAAGGTCTGTCCGTAGGCCTGTAGAAGGTAGATCTTGTGTTGGGCTGTTGTTTCAAAGATGTGTGGGTCCTTATGGCCGGCCGTGTCTGTTTATTTGTCACAATAAGCTGCAGTTTTTCAAATAAGGGCCTAATAAGGGCCTGCAGCTTCTAAAGTCTGTGGGTCCTGATGGCAGCCTGACAATATTTTTTATTTCAAACACTGTCCTGGATCATAAGCAAAATCACAATACAATATGTAGCTCAGCTCAGAAAGAGTTTCTTACTCGTGCATAGTCTGATACATTAGGCTTTCATCCACATCACTATAAAACCGGCATTGTTCGGACGAGTACAAGGAGACACATCCCTCTAGATAAGTGCTCTAAACTTGAACACATTGTTGAACTGCATTTCACCCCACCTGCTTCACATGTTGAATACAGAAAAGTTACATGTTTCAAGGTAAAGGGACTCCCCTTATTATTGCAATAGTTTAGTGGCTCCACTATGTCATGCTATATATGGTTCCACTATGTCCTGCTATATATGGTATGGTTTCTGATTGTGGAGTTCCTTTTTTCAGAGATGATTAAGGACAGACGGGCCAAGTTGGAGGAGGAGATCGAGGACATGATGACTCGCGAGATTGAGAGGGAGGAGAGACTGAGGGCACGCAGGGAGAGTGGGGAGGGAGTGAGGGGAGGGGCTCGAAGACAGGAAGAAGAACAGGAGGACCTGGAGGAGGACGAGGACGACCAGGATAAGTTTGATCAGATTGAGGAGAATGAGGTGGTGCTGGAGGAGAGGAAGAATGGTGAGGGGGAAGTTGGGGCCGGTGATGAAAGGAGGGTGGATGTGAGGCAGGTGGTGGCTGCAGCAACAGAGGAGGGAGGGGGAGGGGGGGATGGAGATGGAGATGGAGAGGGGGCGAAGATGGAAGGAGTGAAGGAAGGGGAGGAGGAGAATGAGGAGGGGGAGATTGAGTCGGAGAAGGAAAGTGGTGAGTTGGAGAGGGAAAGAAGGCGTGTGAAGAGTGGTGAGGATGGAGAGAAGAAAGGGGTGGAAAGGAAGTCAAAAGATGGACAGAAAAACAGTAGGTCCACGGATGGAGAGAAAGTTAGTAGCAGGTCAAGTGATGGAGAGAAAGACATAAGTAGGGCAAAGGATGGAGAGAAAGACATAGTCAGGCCAAGTGACAATGAGAAAGCTAGACATAGGTCAAGTGATGGCGAGAAAGCTAGAAGTAGGTCAAGTGATGATGAAAAAGCTAGAAGTAGGTCAAGGGAGGGAGAGAAAGCTAGAAGTAGGTCAAAGGATGGGAAAGACAGAAGTAGTTCAAGGGATGGGAAAGCTAGAAGTAGGTCAAAGGATCGGAAAGCCAGAAGTAGGTCGAGGGATGGGAAAGACAAAAATGTGTCTAAAGATGACAAAGAACAGACTCAGTCAACAAAGGACAGAAGTAAATCAACAGAGGGAAAAGATAAGAGTAGTGAGAGGGAGAGGAGAAAGAGTGGTGCAAAGGAGAGAGAAAGGCGGCGGTCCAGAAGTAGAAGTCGTAGCAGAGACCGTGAGAGGAAGAGAGAAAGGCGGAGTGATAAGGATGGCGAGAAGGAGAATAGGAAAAGCAAGCATGATGAGGACCGCAGCAAGAGGAGAAGTGAGAGGAAGGAGAGGAGGAGGAGGAGTTCAGAGAGGGACAGAAGCAGGGATAGGACGGACGAGAAAAAGAGAAAGGTGGATGAGGAAACTAGACATGCTAAGGACGATAAGGGCAGGCGATTGAGTGATCCACGAGATGATGATAAGAGTAAAGATGGAGGGGCTAAAGATGGGGAGGTCAAGGACTTGGAGGAGGGGGAGGTGGAGGAGGAGCGACGGACAGTTGACCAGGAGACCAGGCAGGAGAAGCCATCGGATTGAACCACCTCCCAGAGCAGGTTGCACTTGTAGATACCGCGGAGCCAAGGATGTTGCATATTTTTAAATTAAGCATGTTAGTATTTGTAGAAAGTGTGTCCACAGAAATGGCTGAATGATAAATTCACAGAATAGATTCTGTTGATTATTGAATGAATTTGTGTCAAGATGTTTCTCTCAAACATGTGTTAGGGTTGAGAGTTTTCAAATGTCTCTGAAGATTATAGATATTGAATGGAAGATACTGAGATTTGACAGGAATCATGAACATTCTTGCATCAGGAACCACTTTATTGGAGTATATTTTAATCAGCTTGTTTCACTGATATCAGCTCATTAATATGGAAATCAGTGGACATTAACTGAGACACTTGTGGACTGAGTGTATGTTAGCTGTTTTAGAATCAGGTTATTAACTCATACAAGTTGTTCTGCATCTTACTGGATCATCTTCATCTGAATCATGCATTCATCTCGTAGACATGAACCTTGGTTACCTATCATTCACACTGTTAACATGGACATCAAGCCAACATCTGGTTACCTTTCAGGTATGAATTAAATTAATGGACGTTGGTTTGGTCAGGCAGACAAACCATTTTACGAACTGTAATGAACATAAATCCCATCCTCTGTGTTGACTTGGACTGTATTGAAGCTGATGGATGGACGGACCGACCGACTGACCGACATCTGTGACCAGGACTTAGATCACTGTAGGCTGACTTGAACCAACTGCCCATCATATTAACATCAATGGACATCCCAGATCAGTAGATGTGTTACATAGTGACATCTTAAGGTCAGCTTCCACATCTTTGGCATCTCCTATACTTTAGCCTCTTCTTCAACTACTTTACACAAAGGTCTGTGTACTCCTGTCTACCATTCTCCAAGTAGTGAATAGATTAGTTTTCATGCTGTGATAAGTTCCACTATCCTCTGTTGATAACTACATACAGCATGGGGACTGTAAGGTGGAAGATGGGATTATCCATGTGGTGTCTGTCTGTCTGTCCATGCAGGGATACGTGTAGCGTCTACTGGAGATTGAGGATCATGTAAAGTGCTGAATGGGATGTCCGCGTATATTTCAATGAATATAATATTGCATTTGAAGGAAAGTAACTTTGATATGTTAACGAGAACTGATTGGTTGTGATCAGTTAAACAACCAAACACGTCAACAAGTATAATAAACCAAGTTTAAGTAAGTTCATTTAGTGCATTTCTGGAAGTGTTTTATAAATGTGTTAAGGACTTCCTTTTAAGCCTTCAGGATTGAATATGAGTGTTAGTGTTTCATACTGAATTGGCAGGATTGTCCACTTACAAAAGTCTTCATAAATATAATTCCGGTTCTGCCCAAAGGTAATTTAGATGTAGATATTGTTAGGATAAGATGAGCATAAAAATGATATTGCATATAGTCCTTTTGTATTTTCATAGTGTTCTATAATATATTGAGGTAAAAGTTTGTCAGTAAAGAAGTGATGAATTCATTCCCAGTTAGATGTTTCTCGGAAACATATCATTTGCTTGTTCACGTTCAGATTGTTCCTCTTGTAGTGATTGTCCAGTGAAGCTTATGTTCTCAGGCTTAATCGCAATGGTTTGTAACAAGTGTTTTTGGCATAATGTCTTATTTTCGTTCATTTTCACCTTTTCATTTCTCACATATGTAATAACGCGCCAAATTTATAAGAAATAAATATGTAAGAATAGACTCCACGGGTTTGTATTTTTTACTGAGAAAAGATGAAATATAGCCTTTCAGTTCAGCCTGACGACCAAACCATGAGGCTGAAGGGTTGTTTTGTCTATGAATATGCATGTATTTCGCTGAAAGGATCTTGTGGTTCACACTATCAACCACTGGTTTATTCCGCAGGACAAAGTCATATTGCCAGAACCATGTTGGTTATGGTGTATAACAACATTCATGTATACCAACAATCTCGTTGCCATGGTTTCATTGATTTTAACTTGAGGGGCATTGGCCATACAAGACTCCTTTCATAATACACCTATACTTGTCACATATTGTTTTACAATTCAGACTGTGTGACTCTAAGTTTATTATATTATATTTAACTGGCCCCAATTTGCTTAACTGGAGACCGCCTCCGTGGTTTAGTTGTAAAGCGTCCGCCCGGAGAGCGGAAGGTCCGGGGTTCGATCCCCGGCCATGTCATACCAAAAGATGTTAAAAGATGGTACTTGTTGTTACCCTTAAGGGGCTAAAACAAGGACTGGTCTGCTTGGAGTCAGTATACTGTGTCTGGGTGGGGTATTCATGTTAAACTGCGGCATGGTATCTCAGTTGGCTAGCACTATAAATCAGCATCAGTCTGGGCTAGTACAAGCAGCCACACACACTCACCTGAATGCACATCGCTATATAAGTGAAATAATCTTGGATGCCATGTTAAACCCCATTTCACCTCACCTTAACTGGAGCATGTCGTCATATAGCTTGAAAAGTGTTGTAAGTGGTGTTAATCAACAACAAACAATACATATACATTCCAGACAAGAATTATTAAAATCAAAGGCAAAAGAATGTAACTTCTCTATTTTTGTTATATGTGCACGCTCTCTGAACTTGCTGATAGTCAACAGTAGTGTGTATTGATATTTTATGTCCGTTTCAGTTACTTTTGTTAACGTCTATAACGTCTCATATCACATTACCTGTAAAAGTTAAATACACATTGACTCCTGCTTGGAGTGGGGGATGAGTTAGTTACACCACATATCCCTTGGTATATTGGCACAAACGACTCGAAATATATGGGTATAACTTTCTTATCCACTGATGGCTCCCACATCGAGTAAATTTGTTTGTTCTTTAACGCTGCACTCAGCTATATTCCAGCTATATGACGACGGTCTGTAAATAATCGAGTCTGAACCAGACAATCCAATGATTGATGTCGTGAGCATCGATCAACGCAATTGGGAAACGATGACATGCATCAACAAAGTCACCGAGCCTGACCACCCGATTCCGCAAGTCGCCTCTTACGACAAGCATACTCGCGATTCAGAACAGTGAAATCTCCTGCTAACATTTCGACAGTTATACCATTAACGACATCTCTATTAGTAAAGGAAGTCTTTCAGTTTTCGATTCTTACAACAAATGTTCGGCACACCTCATGGTGCGTGGGTTGCCATGTGGTCAGAGGTACTGCGAGATGCAATGCAGAGCTCGGACCATTAGACGTGCCAGCATCCACTGGTCGTGGGGTCGAATCCAGATTTGGCTCGGATATTACCTTTGATGTGTCAGCGTTTCTTCCAAACGTGTTAAACATCTCGGAGTGGCCGTCGGCCTCGTCTGCGAGTTTGTTTGTTATTATAAGTTAATGGTCCTGTGACTGACTCAAGTTAGTTTAGTGTTTCTTGGTCCAGATCATGTCTTTTCGAATGTATATGATGTCCGCCCACTAAGTGACTGCAAACTGGGTGTGGAACCAGTTCTTTGTGTCCATGGCGTGCTACTGTGAAACGCGACCCCCACCCCCCTTGTCGCCATTCTCCAATTAGGGGCAGTGTCGGGTCACCGGGGATACAAGTTAACCTTGTTCGGTCTCTTGCATGATGATAAGGAGGAAGTCTTATCCACCAGGAGCTGGATAACAGGCTCACCAGATCACAGGTGGAATCTTATCTGGAGTTTCAGGAGACCGCGGATAACGGGCAAGTTCATACTTCCTTGATTCCCGTTAACTGAGGCACGTGACGGTTTCTTATGCTTGGGCCAAGCACGGATGTATATATACGTCTTTGGGCCAAGGCACCGCGCGCTGTATGCGATGAAATCCTCCTTTTATAAGTAAAGGGGAGCTGTGCTCGCATCAATTTACAGCCCCAGCAAGTTGAATAGAATTATTCGAAAACCATTATGTCTGCATGTTAATTTAACATATATTGACAAGCATTAATGATTGCCATATTTTTCAAGCGATGTCGGGACGACCGTCTACGTGGTCTAGTGGGTAGAGCGTCTGCCCGGAGAGCGGAATTAGGTCGGTGTTTTAACCACATGGTGACCCGTGAAGATCCGAGTTAGAAATGGTTTTCAGCAACCCATGCTTGCATGCCGTAACAGGCGACTTTGCTTGTATGGGGCGACTAACGGGATCGGGTGGTCAGGCTCGCTTTTTTGGTTGATGCATGTCATCGTATCACAATCGCATGGATCGATGCTCATGATATCAGTCACTAGATGATCTGGTCCAGACTTGATTATTTACAGACCGCCGTTATATAGCGTCATGGGTCATTTAAGGGATGAACACACGTTCGCATTAGCATTACAGTAATAAGTGATTCAGTATCGTTTTATGTCGTTTAAGCAATAGTCCAGAAATATAACATCAGAGGACCTCAGAAATGCGCTTCACACATTGTACCCATGTTGGGAATCGAACCCGGGCCTTCGGCGTGAAGAGCGAACGCTTTAACCACTGGACCACCCCACTGCACAACCACCATAAGAAGCAGCTTGCGTTCTGTTGATCTCAGTTCAGTTACCACTGACATCAGGGCCCACTTGCACAAAACGATCTTAGCGCTAAGACTATTGTAAGCCTATGTTAAAGTATGGGAGTTACGATCATCTTAGCGCTAAGTTCGCTTTGTGCAAGTGGGCCCTGGTCATATATAGGCAATTACGTTCGTTTGTTATGATGCCGACGTCATCAGCATTGCTGCGTCAGTTCTGTTCTCAGATGAGTGCAATCTTTCCATCCATGATGGCCGTAGGCGGGTTTTCAGTCGGCCCCAGGAATGTTGTGGGGATGCTGCAGTCGTGTCGCCTAATCGTTATGGTGGTTTTACGCCGCTTTTAACAATAGTCCAGCAATACCACGGTGGGGGGACACCAGAAATGGGCTTCACACATTGTACCCATGTCGGGAATCGAACCCGGGTCTTCGGCGTGACGAGCGAACGCATTAACCACTAGTCTACCCGACCGCCCCTCCAGGTTAGAATTGGTCACTGGCAATCTATATGCTGGTTGTAAGAGGCGACCAAAGGATCGGATGCAAGGTCAGGCGCTATGACGTTGATAATTGCGTGTCATCGTAACCCGGTGGCGTGGATCGTTACTCACAATATCGATCACTGGATGGGATTTACAGGCCGCATCATCGTCACATAGCCGGAATATTGCCGAGTGTGGCGTTAAAACAATAAACAATCAGCTCACGACCTTTCAATCCAACCACTGGCTGCCTACTTCCTGTGTTGTTTTTTTGGTTTGATTTGGAACTAACGCTCAATATATTCATTTTCAACCAATATGGCTTTATTACTTTTGGAAATTGTTTTTCGGTCACATATCATGTAGAGGTGACCTTTCAACAGCTGAGTATGTATATGCACCAGAGGCTGCCTACACATGCATATGAGTGTTTTGAGTGAGTGAGTTAATATTTAAAGTCACATCGGCAATTTTCCAGCCATATAGTGACTATGAGTGTTATGAATTTCGAAAGGGAGCGTTTCAAATTCAAGATTGACAATGAATGAATTACTGCTGGGCGTGAACATCTCACCAACATGTGTATGTACCCACTTGATATTCTAGCGAATGAGGACTCCCCCCCTAAAAAATATATAAAAAAAAATAAATAAATAAATATAAAAAATTAAAAAATAATAAATAAATAAATAAATAGATAAATAAAATAATTATAGATTAAAAATGAAATAAAATAAATATGGAATTGCTATGGTACCGACGTCATCAGCATTGCTGCATCAGTTCTGTTCTCAGATGAGTGCAATCTTTCCTTCCATGATGGACCTGTGAAGATTCCGGGCTGAGAGGTCTTCAGCAACCCATGCTTGCCGTAAAGGGTGACTATGCTTGTCGTAAAAGGCGACTACGGGGTCGGGTGGTCAGGCTCGCTGACTTGGTTGATGCATGTCATCGATCACAATTGCGTTGATCGATGCTCACGATATTAATCACTGGATTGTCTGGTCCAGACTCGCTTATTTACAGACCGCCGTCATATAGCTGGAATATTGCTGAGTGCGGCGTTAAACAACAAACCAACCAAACAACCTTCCATGATGACCGTAGGTGGGTTTTCAATAAAATAGAATAATACAAAATAATAAAAATAAATGGTTTATAAATGGTCTCTGCTAATTAATATAGAAGCCGATATTCCCATCAAAGGTCAATATCGTTCAGTCATGGATCTATTTTGTATTACATTTAAGTTGATTTGTTTATCGTCTCTCTATATTTGCAAGATGTTTATCCTGTAATAAGGGGCTAGCTGCCTCTTTTAGAAGTGTGGAAAGAAGATGAACACATTTAGGAACTTCGTGATTTAGACAGACTGCCAATTTGTTATTGTTCGAGAGGAAAAAAGAGGAGATCGGGAGAATGACTTCTATCTGCGCACTTTTCCTGGCCTGTGGGATAGGAACCCGACCGTGCGTGAACGTATTCCAAAGATGCATTACGGGGCAAAATGCCAAGAAAAATATTACTAACAAATTGCTTTGATACGAGGTAAATATTAGAGAGGATTTCAAATATACTTGTGTTGATCAGACAGATTATGTATTTATTTACAAGTGTTCTCGAAACACAAAATTGAAGATATCAAAATATTTAAAAACATGCCATAGCTTTACAGGTGCACGAGTAGATGTGTAAAACGCTGGTAAATTATAATCACAGATTTCCTGAAAATTCTGAACACTGAAAAAAAATTTATTTTTCCAGAAGCATGTGAAAAAAGCCGTTTGATAAGCAAACATCCAATCCTCTTGTCCCAATGAAACAGATGTTAACGTGCAACTTAATTAGTTCGACTAACAGTCCAGGTATTCCTGGAATTGATGGGAGTCTAAGGGAGTTATTCTTCTCAACTGGCACTGTAAGAACTAACCCTAAGGTCGCTGAGAACTCGAGCGATAAGCACGCCAACAGCTGGCACGCGCCTGTTAGCCTCGATAGGGTGCGTATGGTTTGGTCGGTAGAGGGCGCGCGCTTCTGTAGGTCACGTTAGCTACGGCAGACGATTTCCGTGTTGTTTATGAATCCTCGTGCTGCACGTGGAGCTGTGACAAGCAAGTATTACATGCCGGAATGTGATCTAACTTACTCGTAAGTGATATTTTCAATGCTTGGCATAATTGTCCGTCATTTGTTTCAAAATACATCGCTCATTATTTGTACAGTGACAGTTTCCGTAAACTCAACGTACTGTATCTCAAAGAGGGATGGTATATTGAGGGTATATCCCATCAATGATATATTACTTCCATTTACTGTCTGACGTATATCGTATTCATAATATATGACATATCACATGACACTCTAATTAGTAGATCTACCCATGGCAACAGAAAAAGTGCTTCGTTACATTGTCTCGGCTGATTTTTTTCTCTTCAGGTCAAAGATATAAGTATTTGTTGATTTGTTTAGTGCCAATAATATGCATAAGAAACAATGTTTTTTTCAGTTTTCATTGCATACATATCAATTCGCCATTATCGCACTTTAACACCCAGAACTACAGGAGGAGCATTTTAATTCAGATTATATTCTAACAACTAGGCCTTGATCATGTTGATTTATTCATTACAGCAAGTAGAAATATAAATGATATACATGTTGTCATATGTATATATGTTTATTCCTGTAGTATTTGAATTAAGGGACTCTAAACTTTCAACCATTAACATATATGGTAATTACACTCAAAGGTACCCCTTGACTTTAAGCTTAATTTCTAGCATAGTTCTGTACTGTTTGAAACTTGGGGGAGAGAGTTTGTCTTTGCCAAGACTTCTTGAAACAAACTTAATTTATTGCTCAATTCTCAAACTCAGTCTATTTTGAGAAATGAAATGTGCACCTGAGATGTTTGAGGCTTTTCATTTAAAATGTATTTAAATTTAATTCCTTTGAACCCCTGAACATAACTGCACCTGATTTTTGACAGGTTGTGACAACATTTCAAAATTGTATATTATGTAGAGCGGATTTTACCAGAGACCACACGGTCACATTATGTATCACTCTATTTGTGCAAGAACTGTCGTGTTGGGTAATAGTATCACAGATGATGTGAGGCCCAAGTGGCATCAATCACCACCACAGCTGT
Organism: Haliotis cracherodii; assembly: GCF_022045235.1. Lineage (NCBI taxonomy): Eukaryota > Metazoa > Mollusca > Gastropoda > Lepetellida > Haliotidae > Haliotis > Haliotis cracherodii. The sequence goes on along the minus strand of NW_027266308.1, from coordinate 10,387,124 downwards.
ACCAGTTTGGCAGTCACACATCTAAATGCATTGCAAGTGATGTTGATGCAAGTGTCTTCAATGAGGTCATATGTAACTGCTATTACCTGTAACCAATGGTTGTGGGTTTGAATTCTAGTTCGCCCTGATTATGTTTCTAGGTTTGTAAGCACCATACCCGTGCTTGTGAGTTTCACCAAAGTGGTAAATGTCTCAGACCTGCATCACTTCGGGCTTTGCTCCCACATTAAGCTGACACGCCGTGATATAACAGGAATACTGTTAAAAGCAGTGTTAAACCCAACTCACTCAATTTTGATCAAACTTTGAATGTTTCTTATTATACTTTTGGATTAATCCCTGAATGCGTTGAATTCATTGGAAAGAAATAATATCTTTTATTTTCAATACAACCATTAATTTAAATTAACTTTTAAAAAAAGGATTTTCTCTTCTCTAAGTTATGACTATTATCAACTCTGAAGCTTCATGAGACTATATTTTTTCCCATTCAGAAGTCTGAATTTATCAAAAACCAAAACTGAGTTTAAATATGATTAGGTTCTTGTGACCATGTTTACAGAAGGATTAGATGTGACTATAGCTGTTGTCCATGGTATTTGTTTGTTGTTTAACGCCTCACTCAGCAATATTCCAGCTATATGACGGCGGTCTGTAAAATAATCGAGTCTGGACCAGACAATCCACTGATTGACATCATGAGCATCGATCCACGCAATTAGGATCGATGACATGTATCAACCAAGTCAGTGAGCCTGAGCACCCGATCCCGTTAGTCGCCTCTTACGACAAGCATAGTCGCCTTTTACGGCAAGTATGGGTTGCTGAAGACCTATTCTACTCCGGAATCTTCACAGGTCGTGTCCATGATGTCTGCAGTTGAAACAGATCACAATTTGGAACCACTTGTGTGACTCTCATTACACAGGTATACTTTATCGTACAATACAGTATTAGAGGCAGATTCTTTGTGTCCATAGAATTCCATCAGCAAGTCTAAATTTTGTCATTTGAAACCTTTTCCTGATAACCAAAATACTGGTTACAATGTAACTTGAGAATACTCAATACTATGCACAAACAAATATATACAGGCACCACACCCATCCTGGTCATGTGTAGACAAGCTGGGCTGATATTCTCTAGCAAGGAGGGAAGTATTACAGTGTATCATCTACATGGTGTATATTGTACTGCCTTTACCTGGCCTGTCTCTGGGGATTAACCTGCCCCACAGACAGAGGGCAGAATGACATCTGGATGCACTTTTAGTGTCAGGTTACCTTGGTGATGCATGCACAGGGTAGATACAGGGCTCTCAGCTTGCTGCGTTCTTTATGTAAGTAATGTTTTTTTATAATTATCACTTCAGGTATTGTTTTTTTTATCCAAAGAAAATTCACTGTAGAAACAGTGTCATGTCACTAAGCATATTTTGCTATATATAATGATTGTGCAGTTGGTTTTAGTGGTCAATAAATTCTACAAATGGAGGAAGCATTTTAACCTGAAGCTGATTGTGAAGTTATTTCTAAGGGGATAATTACAGTTTTGTTTTTTTTAAGGTTTGGGTGACTGGGAAAGTAATTTCGAACACTACATCATCTTGAGGATGATTCCTAACAATGGATTGGAGGAGAGCTGGCAGCAGTTAGCTATTCTAGGAATGTCAAATATATTCAGAGAAGTTAAAAAAATAAAGTATAAATTAAGCTTGTATGGGTCACCTTAGTACCTGGATGGGGTAAACTGAAATATCATATCATATTATTAACAGTTTAAGAATGTTCCTATATTTCTATCAGAAGCATTAGGCATGTGGTATACTCACTACCAGATGTTATTTTAAACATGGATGCCATTGCAGCCATCTTACAAGGCGATGTTTGCCATTACTGAGCTGTGTGACCTTGGGTGATAATAGTTTGCAGGGTAATAGACGTTAGGACTGACCATGTCCTTGGGAGGGTGGTGGTGAAAAAAATTAATCTATTCCTTAATGATGAAAAAAAAGTTGCCTTCAGCTATTATGATTTAAATGAGTAAATCTTTCACTGGACGAACTTGTTTATATGAGGTGTTGGTGTATGTTGATTTTTGACAATGCTATGATCATGATTACCTTTTACCTTCATGTGTGAAACTAAGATCAGTTGTGCTTGTACATGGTGGAGATTTGAGTTCTAAAGTGGGTGAGTGAGTTTGGTCTAATGCCGCTTAGAACATTATTTTAGGTGAGTCAACTCGTGTGTGGGAGGATATCCCAAAGTGATGCAGTTTAGGGCTAGAACGGGTAACTCGGGTACTCGGGTCGGGTGGGTACTGAGTAGAACCCGGGTACCCGGGTACCCGGGTCCCCACATTCAGTCATAAAAAACTAAAATCATGCCTGCATTAGTATTTATTTCACACACACATGGAAACAGCCAATACGGATTACGACTACACATTACGCATGGACTATGTGCACATGGGATTCTAGCTTTATTGTATTGCTTCCTGATCCATGCATGCCAACTTTACATGGGCCGAACATGAGAGGGACCCGTGAAGATCCGAGTTAGAATAGGTCTTCAGCATCCCATGCTTTCTTTAAAAAACGATAATGCTAATTGTAAGAGGCGACTAACAGGATTAGGTGGTCAGACTCCCTGACTGGGTTGATGCATGTCATCGTATCATCGATGCTCATGATGTCAATCTCTTGAGTGTCTGGTCCAGACTCGATTATTTACAGACCGCCGTCATATAGCTGGACTATTGCCGATTGTGGCGTTAACAACAAATAAACAAAAACGAACATGAGAGGAGTTACAGTACTGCATTCAACCTGCTGTATGTAGGGCTATCACTTGTCGTTATAAGTCACCTTATCATGCTTATCACACTCATAAGAAAGTCCTAGGTGCTGCCAGTACATATCATGCATATTGTGAGAATGCATGGCAGCATATGTTTGTGTGCACTGCAAGTACCACTATTTTTCCCGAACATTTTTTAGCTGCTGAGTCTGAGCAACATGGGGCAAGTCTGTCAGCTGTCAAGGGTATTTTTTACTTCAACACTGCGGGGCCCATATGCTCTGTGTTGCACTTCAGTCATTAGACCTGTGCTTGGGTTTGCCAGTGAAACTGCTGTAATCATACCCTTTTCCCCTTGCCAAACCAGCCATATTTTTGTACCATAATCAAAATACTCTTCCTACCCTACCAAATGGACTTTCTAGCACTTGACATATTCAAAGCTTTGAAATCAGTCAAACATTACCTATAATACTATTACCTATCAAGCATATTTAACTAGCCCAAATGAAAATGTTGTCATTAGTGCTAGAAATTCGCACTAGTCCCATAGTCCATGCCAAACTGCTCCAAAGTTAAGGTATACTAAGGGCTAGTCGAAATTTGGCTATTTCTAAGGGTTTTGCTATATGTAATCATATAGAGACTAGTGCCATGAAACTGTTAGTTTGTATCACTGAGTCAGTATTATGTTAAGCTAGTGAATTTTGTTACTAATATCACATTGAAAAGAATAACATCTGTCAAAACTCTTGTCAAAATACCAGTTCCACCAGTGACTGTATAATGGCACATTGTGTCGCACCACACTCTGACAATGTCCACTGTGTGGTACTCTGGTCTACAGGTGTGTCTCAATGTGCCCACCTCGCATGTCAATACATATCCTCATGCTTACACAGCAACTTTTGTGATAATAATATTCTCTCAGAATTAGCATGTTATTTCATGATAGGCGGTATGTTTTAGGTAACTTTAGCCCTAGTAGCTTGGTTTGAAAAACGGGAGGTATAGCGATCAGCATGTCTGTCTGTCCTCCTTTTGTTTTCTGTTTCCAGATCGGAACCCAGTGTTCCCGTTTACTGGTAATTACCAGTTTTTTAACCGGTAAAATTAGGCCTGGACCGGTAATTCATGTGACTGCCAGTCCCTGTTAAGACACTGAGAACCCCTCAACCGTTGAATATTTCTTGTTGAAACTGCTATACAGCATGATACAGATCAGTTTGGTTGGGAACTGGTGCCATTTAATGATGTTGGATGTTGAAAAATACTGAGCAGCATTATATACCCTGAATGTAGCCAATGGCAGTGAACCGAAAGTGGGATATAAGTAGCCTAACTCCATTTCTGATCGGGGGATATGTCATCTAATGATGACTCTTGTTATAAGTGATACAAAACTAAAATATGTTTTGATACATGAGTAGGCATATAAAGAAACCAAACTATGATATTGTATCATCAGGCATATATTCCTGTCCCATGGATACATTGGCGAATGAAAACACACGGTTTTGTGGTTTCATCAGATTCAACCTTATAAATATTAATCATTTCCAAAGGACCCATGAAGATCCGGGGTAGATTAGGTCTTCAGCAACCCATGCTTGCCATAAAAGGCGACTATGCTTGTCGTAAGAGGCGACTAACAGGATCGGATGGTCAGACGTGCTGACTTGGTTGATGCATGCCATCCTATCCCAATTGCGTGGATTGATGCTCATGATGTCAGTCAGTGGATTGTCTTGTCCAGACTCAATTATTTACAGACGTCGTCATGATAGCTGGAATATTGCTGAGTGCGGCGTTAAACAACAAACAAACATTTCCCAAGTACGTGAATATACCGGTGCCCATAAAGCTAAAGACAGGTATATGCCTATGGTCCACATATTCATTGCCTTGTTGAGTTGTGTGTCATAGGATACCTGGTAGCTATACATGTTTATCACACGGCACACTCATCACACATGAGCTCTTGATATCACACAGATCTCCCCACTGGGATGATGGTTGAGTTGTCATCTGTTTTGTCTATCACCACAAGGAATGCTTAGATTGTTGTGATTAAGTGCATCCCATCGAGCTTGGAGGCTGGATCAAAGAAGCCGCCTCTCATCTTCATGCACAATAGATGGTGCCGCCTGTTGTCCGGTGCATCTTGCCTACACTTGAATGTCTACACAGGATAATGCTTCAAATATTTTGATCTTCCAAGATTTACGCATTCATCAGGATTAAAGAATGATTACTGAAATAAAATTATGCCGAAAGAATGGTAGTCAGGGGTCTGATATCAAGCAAGTTGGTGAATAGTAGGTCTCATGACTAAGATAATTTGACACAAGCGTTTTCTGGTAAATAATATTTAATAAATATATACAGATGACAAGTTTGATAATCAGTTATTAACAAGGTCAAAGGTCACACATGATGATTACAAACTGATCTGTCTCTGGTGCCTGGAGTACAGGCAGTAGAAACTAACAGTTTTAGCCCACTAGTCCTTATGATGATAACATGTAGCAAAACCCTTATAAATAGAAAATTTCTGCTAGTCCTTATGATACCTTAACTACTAGGCAGTTTGGCAAGGACAACAGAACTAGTGACAATTTCTAACCCTGATATACTCACAAACTTACTAATCTGAGCACCACTTCACAAAGTGATCCTAGCTCTAATACGATCATTAGTCTGTTGAAATATAGGTGTTATGATCACTTCTATGATAACTTTGTGAAATGGTGCCGTGTACTCAGATGTTTAAGTACCTGTCATTCACCTATGTAAATATGGGCGAGACATATTGTCAACATTTTCAAGCAATGACACATCACTCATAACATCTGCTAAAACAATTTTGTTTGCTTTCATGGTAAGTTTCAAATTATTTAGAGGGTTCAAATCATTATATGACGTGAATGTACTGTTAAAGTCAAAGTTAATTGATCTGTTCTTATTGCAGATGAATGCCTGACCCCTTACTATGAAAGGATGTGATACTCCGCCAGCGCCCCCTCCCCCGCCTCCGCCGCCCCCTCCCCCACTGAGGGTGGCGCCTGAGGCGGAGGAGCCAGGGGCCATCGTGTGCTCGGACCATGTCTGCCAGTCGCCTGAACACCTTGGAAGGGAGGCTTACCACAACTTCCTCAATCATCCCAACACGTAAGTCATTTCTAACATCTATACACTGTCAGGTTAACTGGGAATGGATATTAAACAATCAAACCCAGAATGTATTTTCATCAACTCTGAAAACATTTTCCATTTTCTGATAGATTATTGAAGCTCCAGATTGATGTTGTAAGTTTTGAGTCAAGTTACTGGATTTTTCTCCTCATTCGGTGGTCATGTGACAAAGGACACACTAGAGGACAAAAACTGGCTACTGTCAAATTCATCATGGAGTGGCTTCGAGAAATATGTTTCCCTCAGTTCTGTTTATCATGGCGACAACTCTGTATTAAAGTTTTCGAAGTCTTCATTCCCTGATAGGGAGTCAGGCTGTCTGCTACAGAATGGAGGCCGTCTTGTACGGATGGCATGTTCTTTATCCCATATCCCATGATTAGCAACAATTAGACTTTTGGGAGGTGTTGTGAACCGGAATATGGACAACTTGCCAGGTATCAGGACCAATGTTGCTCAGAAATTGGAATCCTGATAGTTCTTTCTGGAGTAAATGACCCAATGTCAGTCTGACGCAATGCTTGCCATTAGCATACATACATGCTGTTTGTGACTTTGGTCACTAGTCCTTAGTGCCAAACTAATAAAAATTTTGTTCGGTCTTGTCAGCTCAGCTAATAATAGTCCATATAATAAGGCTAAAAACTTTCGGAAATAATGCCGAGAGCCAAGTTCTGGCTGGTAGTATCAAATGTTGTACACAATAGCTTAAGGGTAAGTAGTTTTAACCAGAAGGCCTTTTTCTGTACATGACAATCTGATATCGTTCACCATTTTATTTGCAGAATACTTGTAATGTTTTTACCACTGACTGTATTTCGCCACGGCAAGGTTGTATTGAGCCAGGTTTAATGCATTATCCCTGTGTCAGGAGATGCTCTGGAGAACTAGACTCACCTTGGTGCACAAACAATTCAAGGTGACTGGTGCTGTCAGTTAACACTTCAATGTGGAGGGAGATCCTACCATGCTAGGCTCCTCTGCAGAATCAAGGAGACACTCCACTGCAGGTACACGTTACCATCACAGTAGGATCAGTATGATATCCTGCCAGTGAAGATAGTATTATAATTAAGGCCACAATCACATTACTTGGGTTTCAGGCAGCACAAATGACCCACTGTTTCACTTGCAACTTTTTAACACACCTGGAAACAGGCGTAAAAAAGCCCATACCTGACATTTTGAAAAAAATTGTGCATGTGTATTTTAGTTGCTGTCGGACCCGTGAAGACTCCGGGGTAGAATAGGTCTTCAGCAACCCATGCTTGCCGTAAAAGGCGACTGTGCTTGTTGTAAAAGGCGACTAACGGGACCGGAAGGTCAGGCTCGCTGACTTGGTTGATACATGTCATCGATTCCAATTTCGTGGTTCGATGCTCATGATATCAATCACTGGATTGTCTGGTCCAGACTCGATTATTTACAGACCGCCGTCATATAGCTGGAATATTGCTGAGTGCGGTGTTAAACAACAAACAAAACAACCAACCAACCAATTAGTTGCTGTAGCTATTTTGATCTACAAATTTATGAAACATTGCAACTATGATCAGTTCTAAACAAGACATCTGTGTTAAGCATGATTAAGAAAATATTAAGTGAAAAAACTACCAACCTACCGATCCATACTTGTCCATGTTACCTGAAACGATTATATCTTTCTTGGCCTTCTTTCTTTCTTATGTCATGTTATGTTTTTTTCTGTTAGCAAATAATGTGTTAATAATGATGAAAAACACAGCAGTTTAGAAGTTAATAGTGTGTTGATACAACTCGTCCGTCAAGTAGGTTCTACTGAACTGGAAATTGTGATGACATATTTATTTCCACAGAATGTGAAAGTAGATAGGTACACATAAATTGCTTATTTAAATACCGCTGAACAAAATTATTCATACAACTTATATGAAATACATGTATGATAACAACAGTGTACATTGTTAAATGAATTGGAATGTGTGCTGCAATCTGTTTAGTGGGTTTGGAACAAGGTGTTTTCTGAAGTTCTTACTTTTTATTTGATAATTTAAGTTGCTTGCTTGACAACGGTATAAGGATCTATACCAAAACGTAACATTTACAGTATTAAAGAAGTTGTTATCCATAAATTGTGTCTACTTTGTTATCCGTCAGCTTCTAAGTAATGCCTGTCAAACAATTCAATTTTTGTTTTCATCTTAATCCAAAATAAGAAAAAAACCATTGTATTCAGCTTGGCAAAATGGAAACCACATTAATGATATGTTAATTAGGGCTGGGACGTGTAACTCGGGTACTCAGGTCAGGTGGGTCCTGAGTAGGACCCGGGTACCCACAGGTAGTCACGTGATATATTGTTTAATGACAAAAATTATCTAAAACTCTGTTTAAACTACAAGTCACTAATGTTTGCAGTTCTTCCTGACCACTACACCCATTCCTTCTGACTTTTATGTGTTCCAAAAAACCTTCAGCCAACTTCAGTGTATACACCAGATCGTTTCATACATGTATCACATTTTACCAGAGCTACTGTCAAACTTTTCCCATACAGGCAGTATGTACCTACCTCTTGAGACCTTCATCGGGTACCCGGATAGGGTCGGGTAATGGGGGGGTGGGAACCCGGGTGGTAAATTTGGACTCGTCCCAGCTCTACTGGGTACCCAACTCCCTATTACCCGACCCTACCCAGTGTTACTGAAGCCCTGGCAATAACTGTTCAGATACACATATAAAACAATCTGATCATGCATACACTGAAGTTGACTGAAGCTTTATCTTTTCTGAAACATATAACAGTCAGAAAGAATGTGTGCATAGAAATGAGAACTTTAGCGAATTGTAGTTTAACAATGGAGTTATGTTGTTATTGTCTTTTCTAGTTTACACTAAAGCTGCGAAAAATACACTATGAGGCAAATATGATTCGTATCACGAATATAAGATAATGAATACAAATATTAATTCACGAATACAATAATAAGTCAGCAGTTAATGTATTATTTGTTATAGTCAGTGAAACATTAACAACATAAATTATTTGACATGGTTTGTTAATTATCTGTATTATACATTTATATACTGCACTTGTCCAGGTACTTAATCTTGGTATCTGCTCAAATGCTACAATGACCAGTGACCAAATTCCTGTCAAATTAAATATTATAAGAGTGTTGTCTTTAAAGAAATCTATGCATATCATATATAACAAACGTAGATTCTTGTATAAGGTCTCACTATTTATGAAACATGTACATTCCTAGAAGTTTATTTAAAACAGTCAGACCACAAAAGAAAAGAAAACAGATTGATTGCATCATGAGATGGTTATCCAGGCCATGACTCACCATGAAGTCCCAGCAAAGCCTAGCCCATACTGTAGCAGCATCAGGTGCTGCATGCAAGGCTTGATCCAGTGCCAAGCTGCCTGTGATGTCACCTTCACCCACCCACCCACCTAATGCCAATGCAAACTCAAAACAACAGCAGTAGTTAAGGTGTGACTACAATCCTGCTCCATGTTTGTTCAAATACTGGTGATCATCCCTCAGGAATGTTGTACTCATTATTTCATTCATCTATAGAGAAGGCTATGCCTGGAGAACCACTCATTAAACATTTTAGATTGAGATGGATTTTGAAAGTTGAATAATTATATGGAGGAAATGAAAGAACATGTATGCTCATGGTTTGGAGAAACTCATAAATGCTGCTTGTGTATACCCGTCTTAGAGTCAGGTAGGAACATTAAGTTGAACATGTCATAATCATGATGATGACTCGAGGTACAAAATTGATAACCATGCAACCAATTGTGTTACAGGTAACCCGACCGATACATTGTTTCACTTGTGAATATCAAGTAAAACAAAAACTACCTACAGACCAATAATTGTTGGGTCAGTGTTACCTGAAACACAAGGGGATTATGCAACAGTTAATGCTTGTGAATCTACTTGGCAAAGCTTCACTCAGGGCATAATTTAGAGTAGGTTTATAGCAATTATTACATATTATATGACTATGGCTTAGCATACTAGACCGAACAAAAGTTTACTAGATTCAGGCTTCAGACTCAGGTGGATGGTGTCACACCCTGATGGGTGGATGGTGTCACGCCCTGATGGTGTCATGCACTGATGGGATGAATGGTGTCATGCCCTGATGGGATGGATGGGGTCATGCCCTGATGGGATGGATGGTGTCACACCCTGATGGTGTCATGCCCTGATGGGATGGATGGTGTCATGCCCTGATGGGATGGATGGAGTCACACCCTGATGGTGTCATGCACTGATGGGATGAATGGTGTCATGCCCTGATGGGATGGATGGGGTCATGCCCTGATGGGATGGATGGTGTCACACCCTGATGGTGTCATGCCCTGATGGGATGGATGGTGTCATGCACTGATGGGATGAATGGTGTCATGCCCTGATGGGATGGATGGGGTCATGCCCTGATGGAATGGATGGGGTCATGCCCTGATGGGATGAATGGTGTCATGCCCTGATGGTGTCATGCACTGATGGGTGGATGGTGTCATGCCCTGATGGGATGGATGGGGTCATGCCCTGATGGGATGGATGGTGTCACACCCTGATGGTGTCATGCACTGATGGGTGGATGGTGTCATGCCCTGATGGGATGGATGGGGTCATGCCCTGATGGGGTGGATGGTGTCATGCCCTGATGGAGTGGATGGCGTCATGCCCTGATGGGATGGATGGGGTCATTACCTGATGGGATGGATGGTGTGATGCCCTGATGGGATGGATGGTGTCATGCCCTGATGGAATTGATGGTGTCGTGCCCTGATGGGGTGGATAGGGTCATGCCCTGATGGGATGGATGGTGTCACGCCCTGATGGGGTCATGCCCTGATGGGGTGGGTGGTGTCATGCCCTGATGGGATGGATGGTGTCACACCCTGATGGTGTCATGCCCTGATGGATGGATGGTGTCATGCCCTGATGGTGTCATGCCCTGATGGGGTGGATGGTGTCACACCCTGATGGATGGATGGTGTCATGCCCTGATGGTGTCATGCCCTGATGGATGGATGGTGTCACACCCTGATGGTGTCATGCCCTGATGGATGGACGGTGTCATGCCCTGATGGTGTCATGCATTGATGGGGTGGATGGTGTCACACCCTGATGGGTGGATGGTGTCACACCCTGATGGGTGGATGGTGTCACACCCTGATGGATGGATGGTGTCATGCCCTGATGGTGTCATGCCCTGATGGATGGATGGTGTCACACCCTGATGGTGTCATGCCCTGATGGGTTGATGGTGTCATGCCCTGATGGGATGGATGGTGTCACACCCTGATGGTGTCATGCCCTGATGGATGGATGGTGTCATGCCCTGATGGTGTCATGCACTGATGGGGTGGATGGTGTCACACCCTGATGGGATGGATGGTGTCACACCCTGATGGGTGGATGGTGTCACACCCTGATGGATGGATGGTGTCATGCCCTGATGGTGTCATGCCCTGATGGATGGATGGTGTCACACCCTGATGGTGTCATGCCCTTAGTGGTTGATGGTGTCATGCCCTGATGGTGTCATGCACTGATGGGGTGGATGGTGTCACACCCTGATGGGTGGATGGTGTCATGCCGTGATGGGGTGGATAGGGTCATGCCCTGATGGGGTGGATAGGGTCACATCCTGATGGATGGATGGTGTCACACCCTGATGGGTGGGTGTGACGGGGTGGATGGTGTCATGCCCTTAATGGGCTGGATGGTGTCATGCCCTGATGGGGTGGTTGGTGTCATGCCCTGATGGGGTGGATGGTGTCATGCCCTGATGGGGTGGATGGTGTCATGCCCTGATGGGATGGATGGTGTCATGACCTGATGGGACGGATGGTGTCATGCCCTAATGGGGTGGATGGTGTCACACCCTGATGGGGTCATGCTCTGATGGGTGGATGGTGTCATACCCTGATGGGTGGGTGTGACGGGGTGGATGGTGTCATGCCCTTATGGGGTGGATGGTGTCATGCCCTGATGGGGTGGATGGTGTCGCACCCTGATGGGTGGGTGTGATGGGGTGGATGGTGTCATGCCCTTATGGGGTAGATGGTGTCATGCCCTGATGGGGTGGATGGTGTCATCCCCTGATGGGATGGATGTTGTCATGACCTGATTTGATGGATGGTGTCATGCCCTAATGGGGTTGGTGTCACACCCTGATGGGGTCATGCCCTGATGGGGGTCATGCCCTGATGGGGTGGATGGTGTCACACCCTGATGGGGTGGATGGTGTCATGACCTGATGGGGTCATGCCCTGATGGGGTGGATGGTGTCATGACCTGATGGGGTTGATGGTGTCACACCCTGATGGGGTCATGCCCTGATGGGGTGGATGGTGTCACACCCTGATGGGGTCACGCCCTGATAGGGTCATGCTCTGATGGGTGGATGGTGTCATACCCTGATTGGGTTGATGGTGTCACACCCTGATGGGGTGGATGGGGTCATGCCCTGATTGGGTGGATGGTGTCATACCCTGATGGGGTCATGCCCTGATGGAGTCATGCCCTGATGGGGTGGATGGTGTCACACCCTCATGGAGGGTCATGCCCTGATGGGGGGTCATGCCCTGATGGGTGGTCATGCCCTGATTGGGTGGATGCTGTCACACCCTGATGGAGGGTCATGCCCTGATGGGGGGTCATGCCCTGATTGGGTGGATGCTGTCATACCCTGATGGGGGGTCATGCCCTGATGGGTGGATGGTGTCACACCCTGATGGTGTCATGCCCTGATGGGTGGATGGTGTCATGCCCTGATGGGTGGATGGTGTCATGCCCTGATGGGTGGATGGTGTCATGCCCTGATGGGTTGATGGTGTCATACCCCTATGGGGGAGATGGTGTCACACCCTGATGGGGTGGACGGGGTCATGCCCTGATGGGGTTGATGCTGTCATACCCTACTGTGATTGATGGTACGTCGCATGTCAGGGTTAACCATGTGTACTTTCTCTTCAGAATTGCCAAGTACCTGGAGGGGCAGTGTTACCTGTCGTTGTACCGCCCCGTGCAGCCGATGATACAGAAGGGGCCGCTGTGAGTAGCATGCCTTGACGGACCATTCAGTTGACTGTAGGGCTGGGGAGAGTTGACAGGGACAATAGATTGCAAAATTGGGAGGTGGGGGAGCAGGAATATATTGTTGAATCATTCTACTGTTAAGGTAGGTATATTTTGGTCCTGGAACTGTTTGATGGCTGTTGCAGACTAGCGTTGCTTCAGTTGAAATATTGCCATTCTAACCTACTTGTAATTTACATGATTTATTAAAGGTGATCCGAATATATATGACAGATTAAGGATGAGAGTTTTTGAAAGAAATAAGCAGGTTTTGTGTGTCATGTGTGGGTGGGTGTATCTTGTTGTGAAGTATTGAGAACAATGGTGTACTTTCAACAAACTATAAGTTGCCACGCACATGGGGAGGATCCCCTCTTTAACTCTCATAGTTGTAACTGTCTATACACCAGCCTCTCAGATTTATGAATGGTGCCTGGACTCTCAGTTAAGGAGATGTAAATGCACAGTTTCATTATCACATAAAAAAATCCTTTATTAAATAAAGTCTCAAGGATATGGTGGATGTGTTGCCCTGAAAGCTCACTTCGTTTTCTGCTTCACTTGCTTGATTATCTGCAAGTTTCAGTCGAAATGTTTCAGATATTTTGTTGTGGTGATGTATACAATTTAGAAAATCCTAACTGAGAAAAACACAGAAACATATACTGTAACAATAAATCTCCAGTCTTGCGTTCATGGATGGGCTTTTGTTTATTCAAGGGAAGTAACTCATATCGGCATGGTTCGAAAGTACATGTAATATATATTTTCACGTGTCCAAAACAATTGATCTGTTGCAGAGTTGCCATCTCCCTGTTGGTAAAAGTAGTAGTCCACAATGAAATGTCCCTTCCTTAGTTTCACTAGTCTAGATTTGGATCCCTGATCTGTTGTCTTTAACATGTGCATCACTTTTTACCAATAATAACTTGCAGATTTGCAGTTTGTGTAAAGTGTCCAAATATTTTTAACAGAAAGTCAAATTAATACTCTTATCTTTAGTGTCAAGGAATTTCATGGGAATTCGTCATAGGAGCATGTGATAAGTTGGAAGTTGAAAAAACAGTAAACATAAACATAAACATATTGAAATTCATTCCAAACATTGGGGAATAAATATGTCTCGAATGCACACAAGAACATGTGTTAAATGTTATCGCATGTTATGGTAAGTTCAGTATCAAGGCTGACCTCTGCCCTTCAATCTCCCAGATGCGGGATGGTGGCACTGGCAATGGCTGCCCACCTCCTCTCCAAACAGGATGTTTCAGCAGAAAGTATCTTGGAGAAAAGCAAGAGTAAAAAATACTCTCACCAAGGAGAACTATTTTCAGGTGAGTCATTGAAAATTGGCAATTGTAGAGCATTTGAAGAGAGGTTACTTCTTTAAGATGTGGATGTCTGGCATTTAAGGTTTGGGCTGTGTTACATTGTAGGTGAAGCATGCTGAGATCATATTGTTTGTTTTAGCTTTACATGGAAGAATATATGATTTGTTGCTTGTGAGCATCTATTACCTGAAAATCAATTTTGCATTCCAAATATATTTGACTTTTACGTGCGGTGGCCTATAAATATTTTGTCACTGTTTGGTTTGGTGTATTCCTGAGATACAGAAAGCCTTGGATCTGGAGATATGACTTAAAGTCTGTTTGTTTTACAATTGAAAGACCAAAATAACATTCTCTCCCCTTACCTGACCCAATATATATAGACTACTCAACAGTGATAGAAATTGGCACTAGTCCTGTAGTCCTTGTCAAACTGGCCAATAGTTCAGGTATCATAAGGACTAGTAGAAATTTGCCCTTTTTAAGGGTTTTGCCATATGTTATCATTATAAGACTAGTGGACAAAAGCTGTTAGTTTCTACTGCCGCTCAAAAGAAGTTAAGAACACTCAATTTATGTGTGTGACTAAAGTTAAATTGTTCTTTAACTTCTTTTGAGTAGTACATTAAAAAGTGATGATGAGGAGGAGGAAAGTTACTTGGGCCACCTTACATGGATTATTAGATTTTGTCCAAATGTACAAAAAGATGTGAGGCTTGAGGCTGTGTATATCTTATCTTGTATGTTTAAAACAACTGTACAAGGTTTCTGTGTACATGAAGTTCGATTGTTTAGAAGGACTCAGCGTTCCCGTTTACGGGTAATTACCATTTTTTTACCGGTAAAATAAGGCTTGGACCGGTAATTCTTGTGACTGCCAGTCCCTGTCTACCGGCAAATAAAGTACCTTATAAATCTTTGTTGTTGAACAAAACATCAGTGATATTCATGCTGTTATCATCAGGGTTTCCCCGTGTCTATTTCTAGGTTAAATATCCATTTGTAGTGACGTCTGGAAATATATATTAAAACAAAGAAGAGAAAATTGTGACTGAAGTTAGTGTGAATGGCGTATAGATCTAACTAAGTTACTTCAGACATGAAATTATTGCACCGAACATGAAAGAAGAAACCATAATTTTCATACGTTTTTTTATTTGTTGAAAGTTGGGACTGGAAAAAATTAGGGGGAGACTGGTAATTATTAGAGCTGCCAGTCCACTAGTACTGTCAGTTTCAAAAGCCAGCGGGAACACTGATGACTTTTGATATGGTTTTCTAAATCATGTAAAGAAACAGGATTATCTTGACCTATAGGTACTTGGGTTACACTAAGATGATTCAGATCTAAGTCTGGGTTTTTTTTTAGTAAGACGGACAGAGATGAAAATCTAATAATTAATTATTTACAGCCAATTAACTGTATGTACTTCTGGAAATGATAACGAACATGACATGCTCTCTTCATGAGATTGTTTTTATTCTTGATATTTTTATAACAAGTAAGGTAAAATAATCGTATCTTTTCGTCTTGATGTACTTATTTGATGTCAAAATATTACCTAACCGACTACATGATGTATAATTCTAAACCAGTTGACATCTTGGCGATGACACAGGTTTTGTGGTGTTGATATTTTAGCGGACTGGGTGATCCATCTAGCTCGGGACATGTTGAGGTGTGATGCTGAGCAGCTGGCGATGACGGAGGGGCGTGGCGCTGTGGTGTGGAAGATGCTGCGGGGGTCGCTGCTGCTGGTGCCGTATCCTTACTCACAAGCTAGGGGGACTACTTTCCAAAGATAACAAAATTAGACTCCACTTGAAAAGGTTTTAAGTGACTGGTAGTTTTTAAAATGATAGTATTTTCCATATATATACCCTGATATAGCCTACTTGTTTTCCCACAAGTGAGTAGCTCCATCCATCATCAATACGATCTTGTCTCGTATCCAGAACATAACTCACAGATTCTTTTAGTGCACCCCTGCACCCCCACTCCCTAGTGCACCCCTGCACCCCCACTTCCTAGTGCACCCCCACTCCCTAGTGCACCCTGGCACCCCCACTCCCTAGTGCACCCCACTCCCTAGTGCACCCTGGCACCCCCACTCCCTAGTGCACCCTGGCACCCCCACTCCCTAGTGCACCCCCACTCCCTAGTGCACCCTGGCACCCCCCACTCCCTAGTGCACCCCACTCCCTAGTGCACCCTGGCACCCCCACTCCCTAGTGCACCCTGGCACCCCCACTCCCTAGTGCACCCTGGCACCCCCACTCCCTAGTGCACCCTGGCACCCCCACTCCCTAGTGCACCCTGGCACCCCCACTCCCTAGTGCACTCTGGAACCCCACTCCCTAGTGCACCCTGGCACCCCCTCTCCCTAGTGCACACCTGAACCCCTCTCAGATGAACCACTGCTCCCCCTCTTGACCTATGTATGAGTATGAATGATCTTGTCTTCCTGTCTTCATTGAAAGGCAGTAGCTGAACATGAGTGAGAGATGTGTCTGCCTACCTTGGTTTGCCTTGACCTGTGAAGTTATGATGCTGACAAGAATCACTACCCCTGTCTGAAGAAAGGTCACAAGGCTCACTGGGCCCTTATCACAGGTCAGTCAGTGTCCATGAAGGGCAACCAGGTGCCTCAAGTAAGCATTATATGGCACTTAACACAAAAACGGGTGTCAAGTCTGTGCTGAATTTACAGTAAGTGGTCCCTTCAGGTGCATCCGTGAGGTGAGACTTCTGTAAAATAAGTAAAACATATTTCATCCATTGTAGTGAAATGGACTGGGTACCTCTCCAGAGTATTTACAACATCCAATTACAATATATAGAATAGGCAGAAAGACAGTAAAGAGAAGCACAGTATTGATGTTATGACTACATGTATGTATGTATGTATGTATGTATGTATGTATGTATGTATGTATGTATGTATGTATGTATGTATGTATGTATGTATGTATGTATGTATGTATGTATGTTATGACAAAGTATTTTTAAGTGGAAGCAATCAGCATAGTTTTCTCATGTCTTGGCTAGTATACTTTGTCAAAAATAGTTGCTTTGACATCATGTTAACCCTATACAGTGTAATTGTCAGAGAAGTTGCTAGATAAGGCTTTATAGAACTTCCCATGCATATATCTGAGAAGTGCTTTTACTCAAGTGCCTTGTAAGTCATCACCTACCTGACTATCACAATTGCCTAGACGTTGGAAGTATGAGCCTGGATGGCATCTTGATTTTCTACTTCTTATCAACACTTCCATTTGGGCCAGTCAAGTAAGTCAGGCCAGTCAAGTAAGTCAGGCCAGTCAAGTAAGTCAGGCCAGTCATTTAAGTCAGGCCAGTCATTTAAGTCAGGCCAGTCATGTAAGTCAGGCCAGTCATGTAAGTCAGGCCAGTCATGTAAGTTAGGCCAGTCATGTAAGTCAGGCCAGTCATGTAAGTCAGGCCAGTCATGTAAGTCAGGCCAGTCATGTATGTCAGGCCAGTCAAGTAAATCAGGCCAGTCATGTAAGTCAGGCCAGTCATGTAAGTCAGGCCAGTCATGTAAGTCAGGCCAGTCAAGTAAGGCAGGCCAGTTATGTAAGTCAGGCCAGTCATGTAAGTCAGGCCAGTCAAGTAAGTCAGGCCAGTCATGTAAGTCAGGCCAGTCAAGTAAGTCAGGCCAGTCATGTAAGTCAGGCCAGTCAAGTAAGTCAGGCCAGTCATGTAAGTCAGGCCAGTCAAGTAAGTCAGGCCAGTCATGTAAGTCAGGCCAGTCAAGTAAGTCAGGCCAGTCATGTAAGTTAGGCCAGTCATGTAAGTTAGGCCAGTCATGTAAGTCAGGCCAGTCATGTAAGTTATGCCAGTCATGTAAGTTAGGCCGGTTAAGTAAATCAGGCCAGTCATGTAAGTTAGACCAGTCATGTAAGTTAGGCCAGTCAAGTAAGTCAGGCCAGTCAAGTAAGTCAGGCCAGTCATGTAAGTCAGGCCAGTCATGTAAGTCAGGCCAGTCAAGTAAGGCAGGCCAGTTATGTAAGTCAGGCCAGTTAAGTAAGTCAGGCCAGTCATGTAAGTCAGGCCAGTCAAGTAAGTCAGGCCAGTCATGTAAGTCAGGCCAGTCAAGTAAGTCAGGCCAGTTAAGTAAGTCAGACCAATCAAGTAAGTCAGGCCAGTCATGTACGTCAGGCCAGCCATGTAAGTCAGGCCAGTCATGTAAGTCAGGCCAGTCAAGTAAGTCAGGCCAGTCATGTAAGTTATGCCAGTCATGTAAGTTAGGCCAGTCATGTAAGTTAGGCCAGTCATGTAAGTCAGGCCAGTCATGTAAGTCAGGCCAGTCATGTAAGTTATGCCAGTCATGTAAGTTAGGCCGGTTAAGTAAATCAGGCCGGTCATGTAAGTTAGACCAGTCATGTAAGTTAGGCCAGTCAAGTAAGTTAGGCCAGTCAAGTAAGTTAGGCCAGTCATGTAAGTTAGGCCAGTCAAGTAAGTTAGGCCAGTCATGTAAGTCAGGCCAGTCAAGTAAGTTAGACCAGTCATGTAAGTTAGGCCAGTCAAGTAAGTTAGGCCAGTCAAGTAAGTTAGACCAGTCATGTAAGTTAGGCCAGTCAAGTTAAGTTAGGCCAGTCAAGTAAGTTAGGCCAGTCATGTAAGTTAGGTCAGTCAAGTAAGTTAGGTCAGTCAAGTAAGTTAGGTCAGTCAAGTAAGTTAGGTCAGTCATGTAAGTTAGGTCAGTCAAGTAAGTTAGGTCAGTCATGTAAGTTATGCCAGTCATGTAAGTTAGGTCAGTCATGTAAGTTATGCCAGTCATGTAAGTCAGGCCAGTCATGTAAGTCAGGCCAGTCAAGTAAATCAGGCCAGTCATGTAAGTTAGACCAGTCAAGTAAGTTAGACCAGTCATGTAAGTTAGGCCAGTCAAGTAAGTTAGGCCAGTCATGTAAGTTAGGCCAGTCAAGTAAGTTAGGCCAGTCATGTAAGTCAGGCCAGTTAAGTAAGTCAGGCCAATCAAGTAAGTCAGGCCAGTTAAGTAAGTCAGGCCAGTTAAGTAAGTCAGGCCAATCAAGTAAGTCAGGCCAGTTAAGTAAGTCAGGCCAATCAAGTAAGTTAGGCCAGTCATGTAAGTCAGGCCAGTTAAGTAAGTAAGGCCAATCAAGTAAGTCAGGCCAGTCATGTAAGTCAGGCCAGTTAAGTAAGTCAGGCCAGTCATGTAAGTCAGGCCAGTTAAGTAAGTTAGGCCAGTTAAGTAAGTCAGGCCAATCAAGTAAGTTAGGCCAGTCATGTAAGTCAAGCCAGTTAAGTAAGTCAGGCCAGTTAAGTAAGTCAGGCCAGTCATGTAAGTCAGGCCAGTCAAGTAAGTCAGGCCAGTCATGTAAGTCAGGCCAGTCATGTAAGTCAGGCCAGTCATGTAAGTTACGCCAGTTGGATTGGTTGTTGTCAGCTCATGTCCACCCTTGATCCTTGTCCTGTTTAAGGGGAGATAATCAGGTGTCTACCCTAGTGGATATACCCGACACTCATGTTTGGTTGCCATGGTTACTTGTTTTGACCAACCCTGTGGGGATTCCGGGTCCCCAGCAACTTATGATGGTCGTTAGAGGCGACTAAATGGAGCCCAGAGGGGTCAGACTTGATGACTTGGTTGATTGCGTGTCATTGTTGCTCACAATATCAGTCACTTGATTGTCTAGTCCAGATTTGATTATTTACAGGCTGCTGTCATATGACGAATACTGCTAAGTTGGCATTAAACAACAAACAAACAAATGTTTTTACCATATGGTTGCTCTCTCCCTTTAGGTATTCAAGTTAGCCAAGCATGTAATTCACTTCTTGTCTACTCAGTAGGGCTGGCTGAAAAGATTGATAATTGGAATTGTGAAAAATGTCATCGATAATATCTTACTTAAACTATTGTGATAAGGTTTTTAGTAACCAAAACAGACTTGTTTTTGTCCATTGCTAAAGATGGAAACAGCTGATTTTGCTACATCTTAAATGTCCACAAAGTAATCTATACATATATGTATTGCCACTCACCAGTGACGTGACATATGTTGTGTTGTCTCAAATCTTGTTCATATTTGCTCAAAGTTACTTCTCCAATATTTATTGATAATTGATCGATATTATCGATTATCATTCTCTATGAGTTATATTGATAATATTGATATATTGATATTGATCAATCTGTCTCCCTGTCTCAGTTTCACACATGGCAGACAAGATGTAGACCCATACCAGGGCCATGAGACAGTGGAGCATAGCTTCCCCCCCCCCCCCTCCAGTCAAGGTCAGGATCATAACAGTTCACATATTTACAAATTACTGCTGCAACTGACCTCAATATGTTGCAGGATTCTTCGTGGTGCTGGACAAGGCCCTAGAGAAGACCCTGAAGGACTACCTGCCCCCGGACCCGGAGGTGCCCAACTTGTACCACTGCAAGGACCCCCGGCAGCTGGTGGTGGTGCAGCATCAGATCGTCAAGTCCTGCAAGATTGTGCACGTGTACGGACACCAGGGCAAGAGCAAGTACCCCGGCATTTGGCCCCTGGATGATCTCCTCGCCAGTAACGCCAATCTGCGCGAGATCGACCCCGAGAGGGTCAAGGACATACAGGACTACGTTGTACCCGGGGGTGGCATAAGGGCTGGGCTGTGTGGCAGGATTGTGACAGTCACAGCCAAGAAATAACATTACTGCTGCATTATTTGCCTCAACAATATTGTGATTCTTCAAATTAAGAATCAGCTTATGTTGAAAAGTTCGTAGTTATTGCTTTATCACAAATTATTTTGAGATTTGACATTTTTGCAGTGATAGAGAACAAAGGGGTCAATGAGGTGCTTCTTCACCCATGGACCCCGTAACATTCTAACTTTATCATTTGGGTTATGACAAGGACCACTCGACTTTCATTCTATATTTCTTAAAACAGTTTTGTATTTCCTTGATAGAATTAAGAATAACATGCATTTAAGAACTAAGAGGTAAGGTCAGGTACTTGAAATCTCATGTATATATGCCTTTGTGAGTTGTGGGTATAGTCTGCAGGGTAAAGCTGTCACCTCCTGGGTGGGGTGCCCCATTGTTTGCAATTTGTACAGCTACCAGGGTGGCCTTCACTCATTCTACCTTACAGTATATACTATATATTATGGAATACATTAAAGATAAGATTAGGCATGTAACAAGGAAAAGGTTGCAATGCTAAAAGATGTATTTACACAGCGGGTACAGAAGATGTGGGCTGGCCTGTGTAGCATGGATTTAAAATATGATGCCTATGTCAGTTAATATTGATAATTGTGGGATTGGCCTTTCCACATGAAGTTAGGTACTTGATGGCTGAAGTTGAGGGGTAGGTCCCAGGTGGACCAATACCACCTCGTAACAATGCTCTGGTCGGTCGGATGAAAGGTCATTCTGACGTGACCTGTAACAGAAGTCTTCAGATCTTTGTGTAGCAGTAGCGATCACTAAGACCTGATTTCAGTGAGTAACTGTAGATTATACTTGTTTCACCAAATGGTACACTATGTATCACAACACATGTAAAGATACAAGAGCATTGTGCAGTATGTATCAAATAGACTATGGTTGAACGTGCACAGTGCATATATGGCTGTATTTAGGGAAGATGGAACCCAGGGAAGAAACCTGTGAAATCCTGTAGGCCGTTGTCCTTGTCAGTGCAATGTGTTGTATCACGGTGGAGTATCATGATATACTGTGTATGATGAGTATGCACGCACAATGATCTCATTTCACACAGTTTCCATAAATTTTAGGTAACTATTTTCCTAACTATTTTTGCATGATGGATATTGTGGCTATAAGATACTCCAGATTACTGTCTTGCAAACCTTGCTGTATTGGCGATGTTGGTATGGTTAGATATATGTGAGAAAGCGGATATTACAGTGTGTTCATTTGTTCTTTGTGCTGCAAGAGGCTGAATCTGTTCATTTTATGAGTGCATCCTTTAAATTGCAAAAATATTTACTGGCGATGCAGGGGGTTGTTAAGTGATGTGGTTGTGTTGTGGTGCAGGGCGTTCTAGTGACACAGGATGTTGTAGTGTTGCAGGGGAGGGGGGGGGGGGGGTTGCGCTACTGGGGTGTTATAGCGAGATGATGTAGTCATGCAGGGGTGTTTAGCAGGATGTTATTATCAAGCAGGGGTGTTTTAGGGAGATGTTATGACCTTGCAGGGGTGTTATAGCGATGCAGGGGTCTTATTGTGATATGTTACAACCTCTATCCTGAGGTGTTATTGGTGTTATAACCATGCTGGGATGTTATAACAATGCAGGGATGTGATAACGATGCAGGGTGTTATAACAAGGAAGGTGGTAACATGAGCTGAATGTAACAAATTTGATTC
Organism: Haliotis cracherodii; assembly: GCF_022045235.1. Taxonomy (NCBI): domain Eukaryota; kingdom Metazoa; phylum Mollusca; class Gastropoda; order Lepetellida; family Haliotidae; genus Haliotis; species Haliotis cracherodii. Next base: position 10,364,316 of record NW_027266308.1, on the reverse strand, counting down.
TCAGACTGACCAATGTCAATGATCAGTCATATCCCCAACAGATTCCAGCACATGTGCAGTATGCTGGTGTGAGTTGAGATGCATGTAGGTGTGCACGATGTAAAGTGTGGATGCTACCTGCATGCATCATGGTCCATCCCCATTCTGGCCCTCCTCCATGTTACTGGCGTTATACATGTATGTTTTATAGGAGGATGTCCATACCATTCCCTAAGATAAGACTGTAAATTATGTCTGAGTTTAATCAACGTTATGAAGGGATACGAGTAGCCTCACAACACTGTGTATAAACAATAGTTACAATACATAAGTTGAAGTCCACGTGTCTCCCTCATAGTCTGAGAGTCAAAAAGATGTGAGAATAATGTGAGAATTTGACTTTTGCCTGTAACCAGGGAGTGTACATAAGTCTTTCAATGTTATACTGCTGTACAAAGTATTTGTCTGGCCGAGTGAGCTGTGAGAAACAGGTCAGACAAATGTGAATCTCAGTTTAGACAAGTGTGAGACAGTTAAGACAGTCAAGCTGTGAGATGCAGCTCAGATCAGTATAGTAGATTCCATTCCTTCCCCAAGTACATTCAAAATCTTCTCAACATTTCCTACTGAAGGCGAAGAGGTGATATACTAACATAAACTCATGGTCTAAGATAGGAAACACATAGTTATGAATCCTTAAATACTAATATTTGAGGGACCATGTTAGATTACGTTTTAGTTGCGGAGAGCTTTCTGATGAATATGTTGCTATTGTAGATTCAGAATTTTTTAATTTTTTTGTGACAGTAATTTATACTATTAGAAATGTGTAACCTGCACTACAATTTCTGTGAACTTTAGACATAACAAGGAAAGGCTACAACCAGAGACCATATATGGTCTCTGCTACAACATAACATTGAATGTAGCCAAATGAAATCATCTTCCAGAGATGGAAGGGACATCATAACCAAGTGACGTCAGAGTTCCCTCCCTTGGATCGTGTTCACTCTGGAATTCACAGGATTAATTCACATTATGTTAATCAGATGTATGGCTGTTTCATGAAATGAAAAATAACCAATAATTGCATATCTGAATTTTTAAAAGCTTTTTTGTGCTAGCAATGCATACTATTTATATATGTTTTGTTTTAACCTGAAGATGACGTGGAGATGCTGTGTATTGCCAGACTGGGCTACTGTAGACAAGCAGTGCTGCATGCCGTCACCGCTGTTGTTGATATTATTGTTTTTCAGGCCTTTTCCTCCTGCGATAATGCATGAAAATAAAGTTTGATACATATGTCTTTTGTCAGTGTTTCTTAAACTTGATTTGGCAGAATAAGTATTGAAGTTGCAGCCCCTACACTGAGTGAGTTATAAAGGAGTCTGTGTTGTGTCATGGTAGCCTGTAAATAATCGAGTGTGGGTCAGGCAAATTAGTAGTTGACAGCATGAACGATGAGCTACTTTAATCGACATTTACCAAGGGCATAGATACTACATATTTTGTTCGCAAACACAACAGAATATGTATTTGATTAGATTTAATGTGTACTGTGTTAATTGTTTGCGATGAAATCAAGTGAAATATCAGAACACATGGGGCTTGTCTGTGTTGTCATATTCTAATTTACGAATTTAATCTAAGAGGAGTTAAGCTAAACTATCCCTCGGAAGGAAGGCTTCGTATCTTGGCATGGCATAATCTTTGAAGCGGCTGTAAAATACCTGTGAGTCTAGCAGTTGAAAAATAGCATGCTTACAGTTATATAGCTTTTCAATGTCTTCTAAGTCGCTGCAAAGAGGAGTACTCACGACTGTAACACTTTCTCAAGTCGTATATCCATTAACATGTGCCAGTCCATGACACGCTTGCACAATCACGTCGGTGGATAAAAATATACATACCATAAACTATATATGTGATAAAATTTTGCTACGAAAAAGATCTTAAGAGCAGCAATAGGCATTAATTTTCAAACAAACTGTCTAAGGCATCTGTGTACGTTATCTATGGACAGGTGTGATTCACAAGATTACGTTTGTGGCGTGTTTCGCCATATGAAAGAAGGGCACGGGAGGGCGATTTTCTGTAAGTATTTCGGTACCAATGATGAGACGGAGGTGATGAGGTGGGCGCGGATGATTATGAGTAATACTCTTATCTGTTAATACACATTTTAACTTCATGGCATGGAACGGCAAATCGCTGAACGGAAGATTTGAAGTACACCCTCCATTTTCAACGGATTACATAAAAATGGTGGCAATTCGCTTGACACCCATGCATATTAAATTAACACAATTAGGTCGACAGCATGGTATGTAATGTTTACGATTTCTTACACCTGACCATTAATATAAACTTTACTGTATACTGTGATGATATCTATCATTTCTGTGTAATATAAAGGTCAGGTTACCTTAAAATTGAGCTAAATATACACCGAAATTCGTCTTTACCTAATTAAAACAAACACGTTGACACGATAAAACTCGATGTGTTCGCAGGAAGTAGCTATTGGCATTGAAAGACCTTAAATACGAGTTGAACGAATTAGATCATTTACATTTTAAGCGATTGAAAGAATTATACGTTGAACGAGGGTTTCATTATTTTCACGGGGCGGTCGGGTAGCCTGGTGGTTAAAGCTTTCGCTCGTTACGCCGAAGACCTGTGTACGATTCCCAACACGGATACAATGTGTGAAAGCCCTTTTCTGGTGTTCCCCACCGTGATAATGTTGGGTTATTGCTAAAAGCGGCGTAAAAATCAAACTCACTCATTAGTTTCACAAAAAATTTACAAAATACGATTTATTTATTTTTTAAAGAGTAATATTGAACCATTAATGACAGATTTCAAATGCTTCTACTATCATCTTAGCATCGATATCTTATAAACCACACAAGACTGGAAGACATTCTCTTGATCCCGATACTGGAAGGCAACTGCACGGAGTTCAGAATTACATCTACATTCCATCTGCAATACACAGCTCAAGACAAACGTACAGTGGGAGACAAATTGGTTTTGTAAGTGTTACAAGTAGGCAGCATTGGAGATGTTCAGCTTTCTTTCTTGTTACATGGGTGATACCATTTTACTTAATCAAGGGTACAGGGTACTACTTACTGATGCAACCAGCCATAACGAGTGTTGTTTTAATGGGTCTGCGTTTTGGCAGGTCTACGTTTTGGGAAGATACCGAGATGTTACCAGTGAGGATCTATTGCATCAAATTGAAATAAAGATAAGAGTTTATAATATATATGTGTATCTCCTTGCCTTTATCAGTGATATCAGTAACTTTGAAATTGGCTTTTTGGGCTCAATTTGTTATTGTCTGATTTCTAATTAATCGATCCTGGACTTCATTAACACTTTGTGCCTGCCGAAACCTGTTCCAAAGTCTACCAATCACGTTGAACATACTGGCTACATCTGAGTTCTACCCGTTGTAGCAGGCGGATAGCCCATCACGTTGTAGACGACGCATCTGATAACAAATACTGCATTAAAGCAGCAGTAGAGATCCTACGCGGTACTGCGGATAAATGAAAATCAACACTACTAATGGCTCAGAGTGAGTTGGCGTCCTTTCACTGAAGTGTCAATATCAAGAATGACCCCTACCCACGCACACACAGGAATCGCAAGGTCCACGTGCAGTGTTTCGGGTATCACTTTTCAAAGATGATCTGTCTTCTGACGAGAGATCATAACATTTATATTCATTGCCCCCCTACGTTTTTTTGGACAGTATGTACACACCCTTTATTTATTGCACTGCATTCAAATAATTAAGTACAAAAAAGCATCTTAAAATAAATTACTTGAAAGTGTAATGCGTTCAAATAGATATTTTGAAAAATGTGTGATTCGTTCAATATCCATAGGGGCACGGCTGGCCCAGTCGTCTAAGGCGTCGCTGTGCAGAGTTGCGTCCCTTGGGCACGCCAGAAACCTATGATTGTGGGTTCGAATCCCGGTTCGCCCCGATTATGTTTCTAGGTTTGTCAGCACCATATCCGTGCTCGTGGGTTTCACCGAAGTGGTAAACGTCTGAGACCTGCATCACTTCGGGCTCTCCACCAACATTAAGCTTACACGCCGTGATATAACTGGAATAATGTTATAAACGGCGTTAAACCCAACTCACTCACTTACTCACTCACTCAATACCCATAGCGTAAATCCGTTCAACAGTATTGTAGGGTTGAGGACTTTCGGGTCCCTCCTTTCAACGTTAAGGATAATCAAGATAAAAGATTTAGTTAAATCAATGCAGTGAACATAGAAACTATCTAAATGGAGAATACTTGTTCAAAATGTATTTTGACTGTGATATTATCAAAACAACAATTTGATTTTTTCGCAGTGAACAGTGAATTATAAGTATTACCAGTTTGATGTGCAGATTTTGGTGTGATGGTACATTACGCACATATGCAGTGTCCACATTGTAGTTGGTATAGTCTGCCATTTGTATACTAAAACTATGAAAGTTTCTCTCAACGCGCACACTTGTTTTTTTTTTCTTCTGGTGTAAACCGTTCAAAATGGAGGGGACCGCCTCCGTGGTCTAGTGGTAGAGCGTCCGCCGGAAGGCGGAAGGGTCCAGGGTTCGATCCCCGACCGCGTCATACCAATAGACATTAAAAGATGGTACTTGTTGTTACCCTGTCTGGCGCAGGGCATTAAGGGGCTTAAACAAGGACTGGTCGGCTCGGAGTCAGTATACTGTGTCTGAGTGGGGTATTCATGTTAAAACTGCGACATGGTATCTCAGTGAGCTAGCACTATAAATCGGCATCAGTCCGGACTAGTACAAGCAGCCACACAAATACACACACGTACATGCACGTCGTTATATAAGCGCAATAATCTTGGACGCAACGTTAAACCCCATTTCACCTCACCTCAAAATGGAGGGTGTTTTTGCCGTTGTGTCGTTGTTGATCTGCCGATTCCATGCCGTGACTTGTGTGAAGGACAAGTAAGCACAGACACAAGGAATATATCAGTCAGTCGTAGGTATATTAGCGTCATCATTGGGTACCGCCTTACCAGCGTATTTCCCTTTCTCGTCCATACAACATCAAACGTTAGGAAAACATGGAAATACAGTTCACGTGCAGGACTACCGTCATACCTTGAATAGGTGAGGTTGAGGTGAGGCGAAATTAGGTTTAATGTTCAAGATAACTGCACTATTATAGCAATGCGCGCGAGTGTGTGTGTGTGTGTGTGTGTGTGCGTGTGCCGTGCGTGTGTGTGTGTGTTTGTGTGTGCTCTTGCTTGCTTGCTTGCTTGCGTGTAGGCAGTTTTATTGTGCAAGCCCAACGCTATACCATGCAGTTTTACAGGGATACCCCTCTCAGATAAAGTAATCTGTCTCCGAACAAACCAGTCCTTATTTTGTCCCATTCATGCCGAGCGCCAGACAGGGTAACAACAAGTACCAAATTTTGACACTTTTTGGTATTACGCGGCCGGGGATCGAACCACAGCTCTGTTGACTACACGGAGGCGGTCGGTTTAAATAGCCTGCTATGATATTTTGCTACATCTCTGAAATAGACCCCTTGGCCTTGAACAAGTCATCGAGTAGCTGTGCACTGACCTAAATATACACACTGTATCCTCCAGTGCCTTGGCACCACACGGGACACGTTTGTGTTTTAGTTAATGTGTTGATATATTGAACTGTCGAGCCCAACATCACTGATGATTGAACCACCTAAGCTGCAATCAGTTGAACTACCTACACATATAATTACTGCTTGTTTTGTCCATTTTTTGAGAGCGCCAAGCAGTTTAACAATAATTGAGTACCATCTTTAACGTCTTTTGGTATCACGCGGCCAGTGATAATAATAAAAAAGAGATTGAGTTAAAATAGTGAGTTGAATAAAGCAAAACCCGTAACCCAACTCAACGTCAAAGAATATTTAAAAAAGCAGTGTGTTGATCTGTTGGGATGGGTCAGTCGGTAGAGAATTTAAGGCACATGTGTGGTTTCGTTTTACCTCGCAGTCAAGAATTTTAAAGCCGAAAAGTGAGTTGAGTTGAGTGCCGCTTTGAACAATATTTCAGTTATGTTACGTTTCAGCCGAAAGTGATGTCAGTCCTCTTTCGACGTTTAACATATGTCCCTGTGTTTATTTTGCAGGTCAACGATTGACTTGCCTTTGCATGTGTTTGTTACGGGTGCCACCGGTGGGGCAGGATACGCTCAGTCTTTCGCGAACACCTGGTATCATCACTCACATATAGTGATTCCTACACACATGCTTACAATACACTAGTAGTTGGAATCGTACAACGGACCTGCCTCTAGCGGATATTTCTCATGATCAGGAAAGGGTTGTGCATTTTAGACGTTCAACAGTTTGGTGAAACAAACGAGCACAGGCACGGTGCTGACAAACCTAGAAACACAACCAGGGCGAATATTGAATTCAAACCCGTGATCGCAGGTTTCTGGCTCAGTTTGGGACGCATCACAGTGAATTGCGATGCCTTATATGACTCCCGTTTTCCCAACCAGGATATATATGTAGCTGTTCGAGTCTGTCCGTGAGTGTGTCCAGTGGTTGATACTAAGATCAAAGAAGCCTGGTCACGCGCTGTAATCACACGATACCCATGATACCCCCCCCCCCCCTTCTCTCTCTCTCTCTCTCTCTGCCACTCCTCTCTCCATTTTCTCTCCTTCTCTCTCTCGATCTCTCTTTCTCTCCATCTCACTCTTCTCTCTCCATCCCTCTCTTCTCTCCTCGCTCTCTCCTCTCCCCCTCTCTCTTCATATATCTCTTCTCAACTTCTCTCATCTCTCCCTCTCCTCTCGCTCTCTTCTCTCCCTCTCTGTCTCCATCTCTCCATTCGCTCTCCTAATCTCTCTCCTCTCTCCATCTCCCTCCTCTCTCTCTCCATCTCTTTTCTCTCTGTCCATCTCTCTCCTCTCTCTCTCTCCATCCATCTCTCTCTCCATCTCCCTCCTCTCTCTCCCCAATCTCTTTTCTCTCTGTCCATCTCTCTCTCAATCTCTCACTTCTCTCTTCTCTCTGTCCATCTCTCTGTCCATCTCTCTCCATCTCTCACTTCTCTTTTCTCTCTGTCCATCTCTCTGTCCATCTCTCTCTCCATCTCTCACTTCTCTCTGTCCATCTCTCTCTCCATCTCTCACTTCTCTCTTCTCTCTGTCCATCTCTCTCTCCATCTCGCTCTTTTCTCTCCATCTCTCTCTCCATCTCGCTCTTCTCCCTCACATTCTGCATGCCGCTTGATGAGAAATACCAGTGAAAACTCGGTCCCTTCAAGAGGAATCTAAACCTTGAATCGAATCTGTTTTTGTAGAGCCTCCCGTTTGGTTTCACTGAACCCTTAATGGCAGCGTTCCACTGCAACAACTTCACAACACGGGCTATGTATAAGCGCAGTGACGGCGAGACGCTGGAGCCTTTACGAGATCACTGAGACACTTCAATATTCCCGCACCGCGCTTCTTTGGCTGTTGTCATAATTGGTGCATACGCTGTGTCCAGAAAACCAATCCCATTCCTCATTTATGGGTGCATCTGATTTAGTCCACAATAAAAAAAAATCACTCGTGACGCAAATTGGCAACTTTATTATACCAAAATGTTAACGCTTAAGATATCATTCATAAGTAAAATGTGGCTGAGGCGGCGGACCCCCCACCCCCACCCCCGAAAGAATAACCGCCATAGACAACGTTATCAGTTGTTTATAGTTGTAAAGTTTCTAAGCTCTGTATACTCAATGACATTTCAAAAGTCATGTGATATAACCTACAACATCATGTTTTTCGACATATTTGAATAAACCGTCTAATCGGGGAAATCTTCAGCCCACAATATTTGATTAGATTATTATTTGATTCCAAACTTGGGATGAGGGCGTTTCCTCTCTTCCTTTTTAAAATACAACAATATTTGTTATTAAATTCAGATATTTTCTCCTGGCAAGATCACATTATCTAGCTGAACACATGTTTTAATAATTAAAAGCATAAATAATAATAATAATAATAATAATAATAATAATAATAATAATAATAATAATAATAATAAAAAATAAATAAATAAATAAATAAATAAATAAATTATCATATACCCATCTTAAACCAGCAAGTGTTTACAAAAGATGTAATTATTCACATATATACACCGTTCACTGTTTATAATGATCCATACAGTGAGAAATATAGAGCATAATGAACAAATAATTAATTTGTTATGAGTAATTTTCTCCATATTGTCTGTTATCATATATTGTAAAACTAATGACCCCAGTCGTCTTTAATAAATCACGAACCTGTTTACAGATCGAAATACATGACCTACAAGGTCTGGAGCCAGCCTAAGCAATGTCATTAAGACAGTGAATCTTGATTTACCATGCGCATCTGTCAAGACAACAATTGATAATTATCTCCACTCTGACTTCCGACTCCTGTAAGCCTATTGGTCCATTCAGACATATTTGACTGTCAAAGGTCATGCGTAGAATCAATGTTTGGTTAGTCCTAATCGGCTGAGTCAACACATCGCCCAGTTTGGCCGTCACGTCATTCCTGATAGAGAAGAAGTAACATGAAAACAGGAGTTTATTGAATAGGCAATTTGTGTTCCTGATTAATAGTGCAAGAGAACATGGTGACAGATTGACCAAGGACCCAATGACGGAAGCCCATTTGTCATGTTGTTGGTTCTTTGGCTTGTCAGAGAACGGAAGACAACATTTCACAAAGGAACGCTAGCGTCAAACTGGGGGTAATTCATGAGTTGGTACTAAGCAAAGCGCTCGTGTATTGTGATGGTCGTAATAGACGTGGTTATTGCCCCCATGTCAAAGAATATGACCCAATTCATCCATCATAGACACCTCTAAATCAGCGGTTAAATGGTATTGGCCACAAAAGGCTATGACTTCGTGATTGACCATGGCGCCCGATGTCAACAAAAGGCCACCTTGCGTGGTGTCAGCAACTATTCAACAGTTAACATATCAATATCTTCGTGAAAAGGAGACGAATTCGAATAAAACAGGTGGTACAATTGTTTACATATATTCATTTTAAAACATCTGTAAAGCTGGATTGGTAAACAAGTAAAGATTGATATTAATACCGCTCCATATAATGTCATCCCTTACACAGCGACTCTGAAATAAAAACATTGAAAGCAAAAATCAGATACATACGCGATAGCTTGCACTGAGACAAAATTTGGATATCTGCCAGAGGCTGATATAAAATCATGAACAAATTTTAGCATTTCTAAATAAAGATTTGCTGTACATTACAATACTATAACGAAAAGAGTTAAAGATCATAACCTTTAGAGTGAAAATACATGTTTCTTATAATGCCAGTGTAGTAGGTACACGCAAAGACATAGTAAAGTGCACCTTCATGGTGGCAGCCACAAGAACAATATGGATTAGTTGATGTAAACATGTTAAGCCTGTCAACATAGGAACAAAATGTAACGAAACCCAAAACAAAAAGATTCTTCTCGATTAATTATGTTCTTCCAGTAGGTTCCAAAGTTTAACCGTTAAAAATTACCCTAGAATGATAACAAGGGTAGGAACAAAACTATACACAACAAAAGAACAACATAAGAATAATTTACAATAGCAAGTACACAATAATGGGACACTGAATTCACAAGGGATGATGATATTAGATTTGGTTTGTTGTTTAACGCCGCACTCAGCAATATTCCAGCTATATGACTGCGGTCTGTAAATAATCGAGTCTGGACAAGACAATCCAGTGATTAATATCATGAGCATCGATCCACGCAAATGGGATCGATGACATGCATCAACCAAGTCAGCGAGCTTGACCACACGATCCCGTTAGTTGCCTTTTACGACAAGCATAGTCGCCTTTTACGGCAAGCATGGGTTGCTGAAGACCTATTCTACCCCGGATCTTCTCGGGTCTGATGATATTAGAAAGGACAGTACATAATGCAAGAAGTACTTACTACAAGTAGCTCTAGGGATACATGTTCAATAGTCACATGGTGTGTTGAAAAATGAAATTACAGTAGACTACGGTTAAAACGAACACGCTCATAAAGAACTGACGGATATAACGAACTTACTTTTTGGTCCCGATTATTTGCTGTAGTTATGCTGTATATATGCTTATAACGAACTACGGTTATAACGAACTAAATTAGTAGTCCTTTAGAGTTCGTTATAACCGTAGTTTACTATACAGTGCTCCCAATCCACCAACAATGCTGGCCACTCGTATATTTGACTAATCTGGTAACAACGAGAACTCCTGGAAATATTATATATGCAGCACTTATCATAGCGGCAAACACAAAGAAGCTGGTTATTCTCATTTAAAGGAGACACACTCCGACACCAATTAAACAGCCAGTGTTTGTTTGAAAACTAAATTTACCAGATAGACAACCAACCCTTGTACACTGAATTATGTATCAAAGAGGATAGGGCGGTCGGGTAGCTTAGTAGTTAAAGCATTCGCTCACCACGCCGTAGGTCTGGGTTCGATTCTCAACATTGGTACAATGTGTGAAGCCCATTTCTGTTCCCAACCGTGATATGACTGGAATAGAGCTAAAAGCGGCGTAAAACCACACTCACTCACAAAGAATATGAATTTGTCCCTCTACACATAGATAAAATTGAATTAAATTTTATCCAATTTAGTCTTGATACTATTTCAATATTTTCACTATTTCTAAGGGACTTGTAGGAAAAGGACTAGGATTGATTCCCTTTTATACACAAGGAGAACCACATGTACAAACAACTAAAGCTGCATCTACACGAAGAGGTTAAATGTTCAAACAAACGCATATTGGTAATATCTTCCTAAATCCGAGAGCTGTTTGGTCACGAAAGCGATACATAAATATATACATTACTGAAACCCTCCACTTGCTATAGCATGTAATCAGCTCTCACTATAAACCAATCCACGGACAGCAGACGGCCATTTTAAGAACCGTCAGATAATGATAATACACACCAACAGCGCTGCCAAGGACGGCATCCTCTCCTGTACTGGGTAATAGACAAATGGCGTTATCAATGTCAAATAACACGGTATACATTTACTGATACAAGAAACCCGAGGCAATGTGATTGATAGTGTATTAGTGTCTTATGGTGTAGGATCTTTTAATCACCCGCATCAAAATACACTCCGTGGGAATCAAGTCGAACATTTGTGGCAAATGAAACCCTTTGTGGTGATGGCTGATTGAATCATAGCCATGTTGGTATTGAACGAATGTGTGGCCATCCATAAGCACTAATGAGAACGATCTTGGATTACTTAAAAGTGTAACCGATTTGTTGCCAAGCTCTCGCCCAACCATCAATCTTAATTACAACTTCAATACTGGAGCTCTTTCGGAGTTCCTAGATATTCAGTGCTACCATTTACCCTCAGTGCTATTTGATCTGTGCCAATTAGGAATTATTGCGCGCCTGCCCCATGGCTGACTAGCACTGACAGTTGAACTGAAGCAAATCCTGCTCCTGCTAATTGTTTGAAAGCATCGTGGCGCAGATATGATGCTTCAGTTTGCATGCCCGACCACTCGGCCCCTTACTCCCAGTTTTATCTCATTTGCAAATAATCCCTGAATTGAGCCAATCTAAGTCTGTTCACAATCGCTTCGTGGAACACAATCATACACGCATGGAAATAAGCACGGTGACACTTTGGGTCACCCGTTCCTACAATCAGATGCAAACTGATTTCGATGAGTCGTAGGGTGACGGACATTAACGTTAAGTGGTCATTTCTTTTGTGGCAGCAGAAGGATCAATATCATCATTGTGTCCGGATTACACCACTCTGTAGCCATGTATCTTGCAAATCTCATGATGCTTCAAAATATATAAACGTCTATTTAGTTGCCTTTAAGCACTCTGACTCGTATAGCACTGTCACTGTCATGCAAAGGAAACCTGGACTTCTGTTGTGCTAACGGTGTTGTAATAAAACTACGTACTGGTGTTAGTGCTGACATTGATTGACTAACTGTTGAAAAGGAGTAACAAGATAACTGGTCGTGATGTTTTGATATGTCGTATATGTGTGGGAAACGATTTAAATCTGTAAAGGCTTATTTAAATAAACTTTAAAGAGGAAACAGATAAGTGAATACTAATTTCTCCTGACAGCTATGCAACGACTATTGGTTATTTTTTGCCATCTTAAAAGCTTTGTACAATCACATAAGCAAGAAAAATATCTGTGTTAATTGGCATGAGCTTGTCACGTTCTGAAGGACGCATGTCTGAGAGAATACAATAAGTTCATTGTACATTATATTTTGTTTTCGATTGAACTGAAGTGTATGTAACGGGCTCCCAGTAAACATCCGCTTCAGGGAAGACAGGATGCTAATTCAGAATAAAACAGAATTGACCATACTTCATGCCATAATTCGATTTGTTTTCTCCAAACTGAGGACATTGAAAACTTAAATATTTATTCTTTCGTTTTGGAATGGACAACGTTCCTTATTTTCGAAAATGTTGACCTTATACCTAGACAAGATAAGATCGTCAACTGCTGGACCATCTATAATAAGTATTACTCATGTAATCCAAACACAGACCGCCTCCGTGGTCTAATGGTAGAGCGTCCGCCCGGAGAGCGGAAGGTCTGGGGTTCGATCCCCGGCCGCGTCATACCAAAAGACGTTAAAAGATGGTACTTGTTGATACCCTGTCTGGCGTTCGGCATTAAGGGGCTAAAACAAGGACTTGGTCGGCTCGGAGTCAGTATACTGTGTCTAAGTGGGATATTCATGTTAAACTGAGGCATGATATCTCAGTGGGCTAGCACTATAAATCGGCATCAGTCCGGACTAGCACAAGCAGCCACACACACACACGTGCATGCACGTCGCTATATAAGTGCAATAATCCTGGACGCGACGTTAAACCCAATTTCACCTCACCCCACCTCATCAAGGTGCCGACCATGTACGAAAAGGTAGACCATTAAAACTATAGTTATATGTTCGTGATAAACAAATTACTTTGAAAAAAAGATGAGGATGCTCCAATGATGAATAATTCATCCAACATAATGGTCGCTATTCCGAGGGTGTTCCAAATTACAGTGTCGCGAGAAATAATCACCTTTTGAACACTAGTGTGTGAATTATCGGAATATATACTTAACCAAATTAAAAACTTCGTAATCCTAACATTTTAACATTTTGAACAGTTATCATTGTGGGCCCTTATTGTGTATTTAAACAGTAATGGCCACGTATTGTCTTCAGATAACACCCGTTTTTGTGCAGGTTAATCGATCAAAATAATGTGCACAGCACTATAGTGGCAAAAGTGGTTTTTCACGTGCAACTGGTCACGTGGCCATAATACCGAACGTGTTTTCAGCCATACTTTATAGCAGTCATTAACAAAAAAAGAAAAACACAAGAAAACTAAAGTCTTTACGGCCATTTGTCATGCCACGCCTTTCAAATGTGCAACGTGAACGTGCCATCGGCATGTTGCAGACGGGAACGTCCGTAGCTGAAGTCGCAAGGACGATGGGTTGTAGTCGACGGACTGTCTATGATTTACAGACGCGTCTACAGCAAACGGGTACCACCGCTGATCGCCCTCGGCCAGGTCGACCACGTGTAACGTCACATGCAGAGGATCGTCAGATTGTCTTACGTCACCTCCGTAACCGATTTTTGACGCTACATCAACCAGAAATGAACTGTTTAGGGATAGACTGAGTGCGCAAATTGTTCGAAACCGTCTGAGAACTGCTCACCTTCAAGCACGACGGCCATACTGCTGGCCGATTCTGAATCAATTACACAGACGTCAACGTCAATTGTGGGCACAGCGACACTTACGATGGACTCAGAGGAATTGGAATCAAGTCGTCTTCAGTGATGAATCCCGATTAAATCTTCGATTTGCTGATGGTAGGGCGAGGGTGTGGAGGCGCCGTCATGAACGTTACGCTCAGTGTTGTATACAGGAAGTTGACAGATTTCGAGACGGAAGTGTCATGGTGTTGGGTGCTTTCTGTTGCAATGCACGTTCCAGGCTTCTTGTCATCCGTGGCAACCTAAACGCTGCTGCTTACCGCGACCAGGTACTGGTACCAGAACTTCTGCCTTTTATGGCAGCACATGGACCCGGTTTGATCTTCCAACACGACAACGCCAGACCCCACACATCAATGTTTACAAGGAATTTTGCAGCAACAATGGCGTCGTCTTCCCAATCATGTGTTCAAAGAATCCTTCTTTGGACAAAATGATTAAAAATTACCTTCTCTGATACTTTTGTCCGTTGTATATCATATATGGGATTACTTTTAAGAATGTTAAGTTTTTAATTTGACTCAGTATACAAGTGCAACTTAGACTGTCCTCGACAAACGACTCCACATATGCAGGGATGACCCTATAACACATGACACATTCGTGATGGGGTCTTCTATTGGTGTAAGGTTATAGGTTGATTTCATAAAGACTAATGACCCCTTGGGGATACCGGAATAGAAGTGGTCCCCTGTACTCTATGCTTGTCGTTGGAAGCGTCCAAGATGGATCGCGTGGTCAGGCTCGCGGACTTGGTTGATTGCGTGTCCAAGTACCTCATCTCATTATTTATATCACTGGTATGCCAGACTCGATTATTTACAGGCCTCAATGATATACTAGTAGCTGGGGAATTGTGGACTGCGACACCCAACGATTGAGGCGTCGTAAAATGCTGCTCCTGAAAGGTGGACACGTTTTCAGACTATATTCCTTAAAACAAATGTCCATGATTACACTCTGCTTGTACACTGTCTCAACTTCAGAAATACTGTTGACGTCATTGCAGTTGGTTTGAGCCTGAAGGTGATGGAAGTTCAGTTTAACAGGTTGGTTGGTTTGTTGTTTGACGCCGTACTCAGCAATATTCCAGCTATATGACGGCGGTCTGTAAATAATCGAGTCTGGACCAGACAACCCAGTCAATCCTCAATGCAGTTTAGAAATCCAAGTCATGTCTATTAATTAACACTGGTGAGTGAGTTGGGTTTAACGCCGCTTGTCACAGTATTCCGGTTACATCACGGCGTGTCAGCTTAATGTGGGGGGAAAGCCCGAAGTGATGCAGGTCTCAGACGTTTACCACTTCGGTGAAACCCACGAGCACGGGTATGGTGCTGACAATCCTAGAATCATAATCCGAGCGAACCGGGATTCGAACCCACAGTCATAGGTTTCTGGCGTGCCCGAGGGACGCAACTCTGTACTGCGAATCGCGGCGCCTTAGACGACTGGGCCACCCGTGCCCTCTAATGATTAACAATTTCGTCCTCTTATTTCAAGGCAAGTTCGTTTCTGGGATGCCGTCTAAATTGCCCGAAAGACAGCTTCTGTTTCCTGCGGCTCGATGCCAACTTCAGCATTATTGCTTCTCACCAAAGTCGATTTAAAAATAACTGAATTGTTTTCCCCGATTTCCCTTTTAAATTCAATAAAAAGACATGTCCAGTTCAAATATATATTGTGTTGAACATCTAGTGGGTACTTTGTTTGTACTTCCCGAGTCACCATTGACCGGTAAAGATCCGGGTTAGAATAGGTCTTCTGCAACCTATGCTTGTCGTAAAAGGCGACTAACGGGATCGGGTGGTCAGGCTCGGTGACTTGGTTGATGTCTTCGTATCCCAATTGCGTGGGTCGATGCTCCTGATGTCAATCACTGGATTGTCTGGGCAGGGCTCGATTATTTACAGACCGACGTCATATAGCTGGGATATTGGAATATAATTTTATTCTTCAGTTCACAAAATTTCAGATCACAGTATCCTAGTTTTTGTGAGTAAGTGAAATATGCAAACAGTTCAGCAACCACTCGCCATGAGACTCGACTCAGTTGTACAGAAGTGCCATATTTCCAAATGGTCTATTTATGACTCGCCATATGACTGAAATATCGCAGATGCAACGTTCATTTTTAACTCACTCATTCTCACCAAATAAACACATGCATTTCAGTACTTGATCCCCAAACCCATTAACCACCACCAATCGACAGGCAAATGTACACACGTGCTTTTTTGTTGCAACTATTTTTTTTCAATTTCCCTTACAACTACATTCACGGTATTACCTAATGAACTTTATGTTAGAAATTAGAAAAACCTACTCTGGTAGCTTAAACAAAACTATCAACAACCATACGTCTGTGTTAACGTTCAAGTTAAGAGGCGTAATTGCTATGTATGTTTCCGACATTTGTACTCATACCTGCCAGAACTGTTCGCCTTTCATTTCAAACCAATCAATATGATAAAAAACGTTACAAAATTGAACAACTGTAGCAAAACCTATGTTCAAACTGTCCGTGGCGCGTGCAATTTGTTAGCAGCATTATATCCTGATACACAAAGACAGCTCACAGTTTGGTGACATTGTTTCTGTACTCGATTCCAACTTGGTTCAACACACGTCTAAATCTTCCTAAAGCGGGTGGGGAATACAGTTTCTCAAGGATCGATACCCGACTTTCTAGCGCGGCTGATCGCAGCTTCTGGTTAATCCAGCTGGCAAACTAGCTTGTTGATATTAGGGACAAATTATCAAAATGCCTCGTCTCTCCATTTGCGACATGCAACTGGAAAAAGCATTTAAAGTGACGTCATTGTTTCAGCCCAGAAACAGGTAATTGCGGAAAAAATTGGAAAGAAATAATAGCGCGATAATGTGTAGAAACTGGGTTGCAAGCACGTCTTCCTATTTGCTGGGGTTTACACATCTAGAAATAATGGCGTTGACACATCGAATTGGTAAACAGCGGATGAAGTCGTGATAAACGTGGATATAAGCCAAATGGATTCTGCAAACTCTCACTTCGATTGGTCTCACAAACCAGTAGGATTGCAAATGGCGCTACTTCCGGTTCTACGATAGATCGGAAGCTTGCCTGATCATATCATATTTTCAAAGCTTTTAAATTTGCTGCGTATCAGATATGTAAACAGCTTGATGCACGCAGCGAACGTGTAAAGACTGCCGCCACTGAAAAAGATACGACGATTACTAAATCAATAACAGAGATTTAACAAAAACACAGACTATAAGTTGATTCTGTCCCATGGCACGTGACCTAAGGGAAACAACTCCTACGAGATAATGTACATACCACTTTCAAGAACAAAAAACAACGTGTTTTATGTGACAAAATGATTCTGTTTTTAGACAGCACGACTTAAAAGATGTTTTCTCAATTACAACGATAAGTGTCACTCTAATTTCTACTTTCAGTGTATATGACATTAATGATAGGACGCTGGGTGTCACGTGACGGCACGGTATTTCCTACGTGTGATTGATCCCACTCTGTTGTTAGCAAACAGTTGAGTATGTGTAGATAACTTAGCGCCTCGGTCTTTGAATTACTGCTTGGATGATATGTCATGGTTGGAATTAGGACTATGTCGTCAATTCCACACTTGCTTAATATTACTGAATGATATACGGTTCCATGTTGAACCTACGTCAGAAGTGTCAGATTTCATGTCATATTTTACAGCGATTGTATATCAAAGGGCAAATGGTCTTGTGAGCTTTATACACGAGAATAATGAACACGTGTTTAGCGTTATGCATTAAGAGTAGATATTGGTGGTTTCGAAAACAGTCCTAAAAATAT
Source organism: Haliotis cracherodii (assembly GCF_022045235.1). Taxonomy (NCBI): domain Eukaryota; kingdom Metazoa; phylum Mollusca; class Gastropoda; order Lepetellida; family Haliotidae; genus Haliotis; species Haliotis cracherodii. The sequence continues at coordinate 10,346,604 of NW_027266308.1, read as the reverse complement.
TTAATATAACTGTCAAAATGAAAAAGAAGAAGATAGATGTCCATCCTCTGGCAATCGGAACGCTTCATCACCGCTGTGCCAAATTCACACGTTAAGAGGCGTAAAGGGAGTTCTCTCACCTTGTAAAATAAAAGTTTGTAAAGTATTATTTATCGAAATTAACCTTTTTTTTAATATTGTAAGAAATTCACCTGCAAGTAAAAATCAAATTTCTATATGCCTAATGTTTGAGCAAACGACTAACAACGTGCGCAGTTTATGTATATCCCTCAATTACCCATATTGTGACAGGCACTGATGACGTCATACCGTGCTATGACGTCAGGTAACGAGGTTAAAATGCAGTGATATCATACTAATATGCGCTCTGTATCCCTTTGTCAAAAAAGAGTGTGTGTGTGGGGATGGGGGGGTTGGGGTGTCGGGGGGGGGGGGGCAGGTTTGGGGTGTGTGATATGTGGCAGTATGGTTCATTTCACTTTTACTTTCAGATTCTCCACTGAACGCTTCGTATCCACGCAGTGAATACATTTGAATACCAGGTGTTCGCGAAAAGGTGAGCGTATCCTGCCCAACCGGTGGCCCCCGTCACAAACTCATGCAAAGGCAAGTCAATTATTCACATAAAAAGCAATGTGCAGTGCATATAACCAAATGCTCACCACACGGTATGAAAACGTCAGGTGTGTCGCACTCCTGTATCTGCCACATGAAAAGAACTCGAGTTTTACTTTGTAACTATAAGTTTACCGAGATCTTTACATATGGATCTTTGAGTATATACAATGAAGACACTCACTGTTCGAGAAAAAACTGTTTTTCACAATAAGCAACCGTAGATTGAGTATATCAATTCTTTGCCGGATCAAAGATGATTATGAGTACGTACATAGACATATGTGATTAATAATTTTCTTAATCATACAATAAATACATAAACGACTTTTCACATTTTGATCTAAATTTAACTAGCTTTAAACCGTATTTTTTTATCACAGATAAAAACATTATTATTGTTGTTCTTAAAAACATTGTTCATTGTCGATCAGATATGTATTATCTAGATAATAAGTTGTCTACAAGATGGCACTTGAAATAAAACGACGTTAACGCTATCTAATGGAGCGTACTGAAGCGTGAATGCCGAAATTGAAACACTTTCAACTCTAGATGCAGGATCTTTGTTGAAGAGGTTAACGCAGGAACTCTCTACTTTAATTGCCAGATTCCGTCTACTGATGGACGCAGATAGCATTCATTAATTAATGCCCGCATTACTCTGTTAAGCCTTTTGATTTTCTGATCATTTACGATAATATTTCAAAATCGAACTATGATTTGGGGATGATTTTAATGAACTTTAATGCATCACGCCCCACGGGATGACACAGGCTTACCTTAGTTTTAAGCGCTAGTTTGTAACAATAAACGTTTTTCTAATTAAGCAGAAATGTCGTTATGGCGTGTTCATCAGGAAGTGCTTTTTTATTTACCTCTCATGGCGTCTTGTTGTTCGTTCAGGAATGTTTGTGTGTTTTTTGCAAAGAACGTTTGGTAATTACTGGAAATGTGCGACAGTCACTACAGAACACGGAACTAAAGCACAGACAATTCCTCTGTAAAGGTACGGTCCTTAGATCTTACATATTTCACGTGTTTTGAACTATCTCAAACAATGCTCTTGCCAGAAACAAGTTCTTTCCCGACAGAGCAACTACAATAGTTCCATGCTTGCTACCATTATCGCTTCGATGACTGCCGGTGCTTTGTCAATACCTAGGCAATTAAGGCGGAGTACGAAACACTTGTTCTTGAAAACGTCATTCCATTAGCGTAATATTCAGTTAAACATTAAGTGTTTAAGGCGTGCAGTAAAACGAATCTCTACAGAAACACTAAGCTTGACGGAACTATATAAAAAACTCTATATTGATTGACAATCTTCTGTAAACTCCTGACCTCAACAAAGCAAGAATTGCCCACACAAAACTCGGGAGACCAAGGTATACTTTTTGTTATCGCTGACGATTAGACAGATCTGTTCTTCGCTTCGTTTACAATGACATATTCAAATATAATCTCTTTAGCTGTAAGCAGTCTGGAGTAGTTGGTAGGCAAAGCTCGGCGCCGGAACTTCTCCGCCCCTCAACTTCCCTGTCAAGCGTGGCAGGGATTGAGAAGGGCTCGTGTTCTAACTGGCTTTCCCATACACGCCCTAGCTGTAAGACTCGATCTCTAAATCACATGCTATCAATAATAAATTCTCAAGGCAGACTTACTCCCACTTGGCCATGTCATCTGCCCATTTTCCATGTAACCTGCTCTAGAGTTCTTGGCTGTAAATCCAGCTGATGGGATGGTCCCAATTTGGATATAAATCTTTAAATGTGGGATTTAGATGCTATGAACATGAATCTTTAAATGTGGGATTTAGATGCTATGTAATAAATCTATAAATGTGGGATTTAGATGTAAATCTAGTTAATACTTGAACCAGCGAATTAACCTGTAATTAGGATTTACAAATCAAGTCATTTAGAAAATATGAAAAAATCTTTTACTTATTATGTTTTATTGTTCGTCAGTTTTTAACGGCCTCCGCCACTGAAACACAACTGGCTATAAATTCTTCAATTATTTTGTGACAGCTGCGAACATGAATACCCTAAACATAAAGCGTCAAATGGAGAGGATAACCAGTGTTGATTATCCGCAGAAACAGATAAATCCATTTGGCGTAAGGGCAAAATAGCTGTAAAAATAATATGAATGATTGAGTATGGCTTTACACCGCTGTTAGCAATATTCCAGCAATATCACGGCGGGGGACACCAGAAATGGGCTTCACACATTGTACCCATGTCGGGAATCGAGCCCGGGTTTTCGGCGTGACGAGCGAACGCTTTAACCACAAGGCTACCCGACCGCCCTTATATGAATGAACCCCTGGAAATCCTCATGATTTGGATGTCATAACCATTATTCAGTTTACCTAGCTAGTCCGAGCCCGTTAGTCCGTAGACCCCACGTGTACATGTATACATAACTAATCCGCCCATTTGCTAATCCGGACGATTTCCCTTGGACCACTACCGTCCGGATTAACGAGGTTAACAAGTACATGCATCTTTGAATGAAAATGGTAAAACTTGGTAAAGTTTAACATATTTCATATTTCGGCTGTATTTAACTCATATACATACGTGTTTCAAGCGGGGAGTTGAATCGGAGCCAATTCTTCATTTCCAATCAAAATATCACTTACTATTATGAAAAATGACAGACGGGTTCAGAAGGCAGCATTGCATTTCCACTGCAATGATACTAGTTAAAATGATAATTTTTCTCGTCTTGTAAATAAGTGGGATTATTCATTTTCTCGTTACAGGTTACAGATATGGGAGTTTGGCTATACTTTGGCCACGGGGATAAAGACTTTATGAAATGGATATTTATATTCGTCACAAGGAAAAGTGACGACCAAGAGGAGACCCTTTCTCTTGCCCGCCATGAAAAATCAAAGGATGGCATCTGGATAGGGGCCCTGCTTAACCAGGCCTACGAAAGGGTAGCATTTAAACGCTCTGAAGCCAAGTGATTTTTAACTTACGATAACACGGTCATATTCGTTCTGAGTATAAAAAATGTAAAATACTTCATTACCAAACAAAAAAAACACCATGTTTTAAAAAAAAAAAATAATAATATGATTTAAACATCCTTCGGGGTTTGATAGGCACATTATCAACTGACATAATGCTCTGAATATGTGATCATAATAAGCATGCCTCAGCGAATACTACTGGGAGGGGTACACCACGCTTCATAACAACATTGCCACTTTTAATCTGGAAAACAATCTTAAACTAACCTTTGGCACAAATGCATTGAGCAGACAAAGCTGACACATTCAGCCTTTCTAAAACCCGAGTCATGGTAGTAAACCGCAATGGAAAACGTTCTGGTTCCAGCATCTGTTAATTGTGAACGAACACAAAAAACAACATTCAAACCAAGAATTACAGTGAATTATATCGTGTCACGTTAGGAAAAGAAAGTCAGACAATATATATTTCCGCTTGATAAAAATCGTATTATTTGTTGTTGGATATTGTCCCATTAATGGCACTTGTCACGGTGGTTCGGTTTGTCCCTGTCCCCACACTAGCTGCCACTCGGTAAATACAATGCATGGCCAATTAAGCACACACTTTGAAGACATTCTTGATTTCCACAGCTCTGCTAATTGAAGTGTTGCTTTGGAGAGCGCTAGTGAGGAGGGTCAGCTTTATATTTCATATGGTCAAAGAAACAAAAAATCTTATTAGCATTTAGTTCATTAGTTTGGTGATTTGTCACGGTGTTCTGTCCTGTCACTTTATTTAACAGTAGAGCACGTGCCGCGAGCGCCTAATGAGTATGCTATTAATCGCATCACGTTTTCTCCAAGACAAATATTGATATGCCATTTAATGCTTTTAATCTTTTCTATAATCGTACTTTAGAGTTTGTATTTCATTTTGGTGTTTGATTGTTGGTGTTTGATGATGCATTTGCAATTATTTTGACATCTACTCTTTAAGTAAAACATTACTGGGGATTTAAGTAAGAATATATATATATATCGATAAGTATATTATGCTATATAGTATATTTTATTATGTCTGATTTATATCAGGGGTCTCAGGCGAAGGTAAACATGAATAAAAATCGCATTTTTTTAATTTAAATTTTCGTAATAAGATAAGATAAGATAAACATGAATACAAATCACTTTTTTTAATTTAAATTTTCTTAATAAGATAAGATAAGATAAAACTTTATTATCCTGCAGGAAATTTGGATTACATCTGAAAAAGGACTCAGCTTCTTGATAAACACATATAGAAATAAACAAGAACACCACAAACGTATATAGCAAAAAGTATAGCTCTAGCGAATAAAACGCTCAACAATTATTTGTCACGAATGACTGTTATGACCCATCTTTTGCCGGGATATTGATATTCTTTCATCCGCGTAACGACCACTGGTATGAGTTTCAAAATGGTGTAGATAAACATCAGGTTATCACATATTATGACTGTCTTTCTGTGTGTGAGATGGTTGCTATAATACGTGACGATATGTTCGTTCTTGTGGGACGATATGTTTGCTCTTGTGACAAGACTGGCTGTTCTCTTGCGGTGACGTTTTATTTTTGAACAACTGCATGAGGTCCATCAACTAACTCCCGAAGTGATCTGGCTTCACGAATGCTGACTTAAAGAAAAGAAGTCGTCCGGCCATCATTAAGTACTTGTGTACCCATTTCCCTTCCAAACCACGAATATTTCACTCACATGCCATTTGATTACTGCAGAATATTTTAGAAAGCGTAAAATAGAGTTTCTAATTATTTCGTATTTCGTCAAGTGCCCTGTCAAACCCCGGCCTCTGATTATTAAAATCTCGAGAAAAAAACTCAAGAAGCGCTGATCCCAAAGTCACTGATTAGACGTCAAACTTTAGAAATCACAGTTGGAATTAATCTTGGTCATCAGTAGCTAATTGTCAATGACCACTCGAGATTCTGACCAGATGCCCACGGACAAAGACCATCTAATTCCTCAGTCACAAAGATTCAAGCCTTGACCGCCTTCCCCATCTGCAAGCCTTCCATTTTTGACCGCCGCAAGAGCAACAGTATGTGGCTGGTGTACTTTGTTTGCATTATGTAGTTTCTACAATACACCCCGTTGTTAACCCGAATCATTGTTTCGGCACCAGTTTCCTTACATCGGGGGCCATTGTTGTATGACCTTTCGAACTTCCTCGCACGGTTGCAATGGACCTGGCTTGGACCTCAAGTCAGCAAGCAACAATGTAGCAGCCTCTGAAATGAGCATTTTATGGCGATTGGTATTTTGTCACTTTGATCTTTGACCAGGGTGTGATGTCTTCATTGGGTTCAAAGTTTCTTTCAGTTAAAGAAATACATTCCCACCTGCAGTAAATCAAATTAATCGCCGTGTCTATCACATTGTTTGTTTTTAAATTGATACATATTGCTACTGATCCTTTCCGTTCGCTTGACCAAGTGGGTTTAATACAACAAGCACCACTCCCCGTTATAAAACATTGATAATGTACAAATGGTTGTAATAATTTGTGAACAAACATTTTCTCTTGTAGAGTAATGACACTTGTTACTGCACAATGCAACGGAAATGAATAATTGTTATCCTTATTACTCATTGAACGATTTCGTATTGTACAGTGTTTTACGGCGTAAGTAATAAATCCTTTACAATCACAAATCAATGTTGATGACGTTGATGAATTAACCTTCCCAAGAACTCGCCAATTGTACTACTAGCTCCAGATCTTAAGATCTTCTTTGACATCACTTTGTTATCGAGATGCCATGTCAAAGGATACTTTACATATTTGATTCACGTCAGTGATTTATACAACGAAGTAGATTCTTTTAACACGCTTTGTTCTCAGTATTACCCTACGGTGGGATCTTTCAAAACTGGACTCTGACTTATCCGGATTTCTTTTAATACCGGACCAGGTTCGCGGTTCCGATTGTACTCCGTTAGTTTGTCATCAAGTGTGTTTCTTCTAATCCGGACAGAGTTACAAAAGTATGGATTTTATCGTCTTCGTCTTCTATTTAATCTCAGACTGACACTTGACTGACTCTTGTATGACTCTTGAATACTTTTAATTGATATTGTTTTCGATCTTACTTGTTATCGGGCCACGGAATAAACCGGTCTAAATTTCCGATCCGGCACATTTCTGATTTAGGCAGATTCCACTGTGCACGATTGGCGAACATGATCAATATTTGCTGTGATTTGGGATTTTTGGAATTAAATGCGCCGTTATTTTTCTGGTGATGGACCTGGACCTGGATGTGTCAAACAACTACGGTTTACATATTTATCGGCTTTAAATGTGTGTATATCAATTATCATTGGACGTTTAATAATCAGAATACAGTAAACTACGTTTATAACGAACACGCTTATAACAAACTGACCGATATAACGAACTTATATTTTAGTCCCGGTCATTTGTTGTATATAAATGCTGTACATATGCTTATAACGAACTACGATTAATACAAACTAAAATTAGTAGTCCCTTTGAGTTCGTTATAACCGTAGTTTACTGTATAACCACTTAGCTACGGGGAACTATGGAGTTTCACATTGCCTTTTCAAGAAAGACTGAAGAAATAAAGAAAATCACCACATGATGTGACTTCATGGACATTGGATGATGTAATGATATCGTTCTCAACTATAGGGCAAAAAGGCGTCACATCGTTTAAACTAACCAATTAGAAACGATAATCGCTGCAATATAATGTGCACATAACTGATACCCTCGATATTTCTACCCAAAATAGGAATATATATTTCATATGTTGTTGTTATATGTTAGTCTCGAATATCTGTCGAAACGGGGGCACGGGTGGCCCAGTCGACTAAGGCGCCGCGATTCGCTGTGCAGAGTTGTGTCCCTTGGGCACGCCAGAAACCTATGATAGTGGGTTCGAATCCCAGTTCGACCCGATTATGTTTCTAGGTTTGTCAGCACCATACCCGTGCTCGTGGGTTTCACCGAAGTGGTAAACGTTTGAGACCTGCATCAGTTCGGGCTTTCCTCCCACATTAGGTGACACGCCGTGATATAACTGGAATACTGTTAAAAGCGGCGTTAAACCAAACTCACTCACTCTACCGAAACAGGTTCCACAGGGTGTAAGATGCAAACTAGTGATGTCAATTATATGAAATGATCACTGACCATTAGTGATGACACCAGGTGCTCATAAAAAGGGTAAGCATGTCCTGCCCTACCTGCAGCACCCGCCACTGACAATATGGTCAATAAATAGTTAAGTACGAGTGAGTTAGGAGGTGTGAATGTTCAAAGTAAAGGTCCAAACATGGGATAGCATCGCGTATTATGTTGACAAGCAAGGGTATTTAGTAACCATAGTAACCAGACAGTTCCTGGAATGGCAACCAGGCTTTTGATAATGAAACCTTGATTTACTGCTTGTACACCATATATCAACAAATTATAGTATTTCAGTGATGAAAAATTCATTTCTGTTATATTTTTTCGTCTGTACTATCTCTCAACTCAATACTTTCGATTGAAACTCATACCTCATTTTTTTAGAAAAAATGCGTATGATTAAGGGTAAAAAATGGTTAGTGAATCATATTACTGCGTAATAAAGGGGCCATTGATTCGAACCAACATGTGGTGGAGTTTATATCAGTCACAATATTCAACCCGTCAAACTTATTGGCATAATCGGTTTTTGAGGACGGTGACTTAAATTCCCTCAAAACATCTCTTCATGTAGTGAAGGACCGCCTTCGTGGTCTAGTGGTAGAGCGTCCGTCCGAAGAGCGGAAGGTCCGGGGTTCCATCCCCGACCGCGTCATACCAAAAGACGTTAAGAGATGGTACCTCACCTCACCTCATGTAGTGCATGTTTCGCGAACACCTGGTGTCATCACTATTTAATAGTGATTCATGTATACCATGCTTCTGATATAATCTGAATCTTGCAACGGAATTCATTTAACAGAGGTTTCTTATGGTTATGGAAATGGCTTTTATTTCAATATTTATAAAAACGAAGTGACACACGCAATACACTAACACACTGGTAATATATATGTATATGTATATCATGTGTATACACATTTGTAATGCATATTAGATATATATGAACGTTTACCTGTAGAAATCAAACTAATAAACAAGTTTAATTATATGTTACTAATTTCAGAATTCTATCGGAACAGCCTCTTTAAAGCTCTGTCCTGATTGAACCGGGGTAATCCGAATGTAAGCGAAGCTTGACATATGTCATATTGCCACGACATGACAGCTAATGAATATTCATGGCAGGTTGTACTGGAAAGGTATAGCATTGTACTACAGTAATAATCTTATAATTAAACACACACTTTGATATTCGCAGACCACAAATTTCATTCACATCTTAAGCCAGAGAGATGTATGTTAATCCTATGCTAATAATATTCCCAGTAAATATATGGGTATGTGTCGTCGTTTAACCCAAGTATTGACAATATGCTTGTGTAAATGTTGCATGCATAATCACCCAACATATCATCCCGCGTTTGTTCAAAATCTATTGAATTGGGTTGTTTGAGTGTTAATAAATCACTTCCAGCGTTAAGACATTGAACATCCATTTTCGGTCGTCAAATATTCGCTGGATGATTTTAACTTATGATTGTATAGCCTTAGACGCGACATGTTAAATAACTTTAATTGATAAATAAGACAAACGAGTGGGTGGTGAACTTGGTTCAACGCCTTTTTAAATTAGATTTAAGCATATCTGTTTTGTAATGACTTATTGTGTAAATATAGCAACAAACCCCTTTCCATAATAATAAAAATAAATTGTCAATGCAAAAGATTAAACAGCCGCGATTTTTACCGAAACCGATTCCACTAAGTGTAAAGGGCAAAAAGCTGTGGAAATTATATGAATGGACCACTTGAAATAAACATTCTCTGCTAAAAGCGGAAACCATTGTACGATTCCGACTATATCATGAGAATTTGTTTATGAATCACTATTTAATAGTGATGACACCAGGTGTTCGCGAAAAGTAAGCGTATCCTGCCCCTCGGTGGTACCTGTTACAAACTCATGCAAAGGCAAGTAAATTTTTCACCTGAAAGAACACGGGATCATATGATATAAGTAAATATAGGAAATTGCATCGGACATCATTTGTCACTGACACGTCAACTTTGGAAATGTCCTTCTCATGTCTACCATAAAACGTTTGGATTTTTTTACTAAGGCCTTGAATGTTGTAGCCCTGATCAAACAACTTTTTGAGAAAGATTATTATGTTGTTCTTTGAAATCTTCGTAGAAAGAGCACGCGCAATTGTACTTCAAAGTTGTTATATGTTGACACCAAAGGTTTGAAATGCTCGACATAAAAGGAAAGTTGACTTCTGGGATGTTGAAGTTATCCCTCTTGTCATACAGTCACTTTTGATCTATGAAGTGACGTAGATATTAAACGTTTTACCACCTTGGTGAGATCTACAAACACAAACAAACCATCGTAATCAGGGCGAACCTGGGATTCGAAAGCACGATAATAGGATTCTGGCACATCCATGGGAGGCAACTGTACGTAGCCTGTTCCCCAACAAAACTTTTAAAAAATACACCAGAGGTTTTGTTTGTTTGTTGTTAAACGCTACATACAACAATATTCCAGCTCTGTGACGACGGTCAGTAAGTAAGCGAGGCCTTACAATCCAGTGATTGACATCATGAGCATCGATCTACGCAATTAGGATACGACGGCATGCATCAGTCACCGTCCCGATAGTCCACTGAAGATAAAGTGGGCTGAAGACAAATTCTAACCCGGTAAAACATTAGGTAAATCATTGGTTTTTAACCTTTTCGTGAGGTTGGACTGTGCTTATAAACCATAAACCTAACTAGATATTTGAGCTAATTAGTTAAGTTAGACATATAAGTTGTTATTACCTGTTTAACAAGCAATTATGACAATATAATGTTTTGGCCACTTATAACAAACATTAAACATTTTCATATTCCAATAACGTATCTACAGCAGATTTGACTAACAGTTTTCAAACTTTGTTCAAGTGAAACCAGGTTTGAGAAGAATTTCTTGACTTTTATAGAAATGTTGATGACTTAAATGATGAACCGAATAGATATGGTAGATGGTAATCTTGATCAAGTTATGTTACTTACTCAAGCTTTCTCTGATAGGAAAAGCCCCTGAAAACAGTGGTGTCCCAAATGACTTTTAAAAAAATACATCACCCATTTGTATTCATATGTTACGTCAATTGTTTGATACAGTTTAAGGATGCCGTCTTTATCCAAAGCAGTAGACAGTAGACATACGCTGTTATATTACCAATATTTTAGAAGGGCTTTTATTGTAAGCAAGCATAGAACTATTCTGCCCCGGATCTTCACGGGTCTGTGGACTGGAGGTGTTAAAGGTAGAACATATAAGTTAATCAGAAATGCGTATAAATCTGTAAAATCATCTCGATCATTGGGAAATAGGTACAATGAGTTGTTCTGGTGTTCGACAGGGGAGTCAGCTATCACCAGTTTTATTTTCATTTTCCCATGGTATCACGTTAATTGCTCTTGAGGTCTTCATATTGCTCTTTGCTGTCATTATTCTCATGGACGTCACATATGTTGGTTTACAAAAGCGTCCTGCAATTGCTAAGTTTTATTCTTCTTGTAATAACTGGATTTTACAAATTAATATTGAAAGAAGTAAGGTTATTATGTTTAGAAATGGTGGCCATTTAAGGAAATATGAAAAGTTTACAACTGGAGATTTTGTACTCGAGATCGTACCTGCGTGTAGTTTTCAATATCTGGGTGTACAGCTGTCTTGCTCAGGCTGTTTTCAATTCACTCAGAAGACGTGACCTCAGCACTCAGTTAAGGTTGTTCTAATACCAGTCTTCATTTATGCTCGCCGCTCTCCTCCCAGATGTCTGTTTTCATATGTTTTAAGTCACGACATGGCTGAAATATTGCCAATGTGACTATAAATGTTACCTCATTCACTCACTCATATATTTTACCTGTACTCTCTTATTCAGCTGACATTGATCCTGTCCATGATCGTTATTGTATTTTTTGTGTCTAAACATAGGTTGTGATGATGTAGTAGCTAGAAGAATTGTCAGCAGGTTTTCTATTAAGGTTTTACGCTATGTAAAGATGATAAAGTATGGTTGAGATTAATATCACAAGTAGATAACGCTATTCTTAAACAGACATATACTTTTCAGTATTTAAGAGTAGAGACTAGTAAAACATGTTGGGCATGTTTATTTGTTTGTTGGTTGTTTGACGCCGTACTGAGAAATATACAGTCATATGACGGCGGTCTGTAAATAATCGAGTCCTGTCCAGACAATCCATTGATTGATACCATGAGGATCGATCCACGCAATTTGATAAGATGACATGCATCCACCAAGTCAACAAGCCTGACCACCCGATCCCGTTAGTCGCCTCTTACGACAAGCACGATCGCCTTATACGGCAAGTATGGGTTGTTATTTTACCTCGTGTCTATTTTTAAGCAGTCAAGTATCGATATTGGAAATCAACTCATTAAAGGTAGAGTAAAAAAATATCTAAATTATAAATGTTTTGTTCAATACGAGAATCTTTCAGCTTTGAAGCTTGTGTTAAACACATTGATGCAGTTTTATTTGGAAATACTCTGTTGCTCTAGCCATACTATGTTGCTCAAGCCATACTCTGCTACTCTTATGTTAGAAAGTGGAGGCAAATATGATATACCCGCAATAAACAGTTATTCCCATTTTTATTGTACCACAAATAGAAACTGAATACCACGTTTGTTTAGAATGTCCCTTCTATTCTGATGTTAGAAATTCTATTCCGTTATATTATTGTGAATATCCCAGCCGTGAGAAAGAGAGGTTTATTTAAGGCTACAAAATATACGTAGCAATGTATTACATTCTGTGTGCTCTGCGCTGTATTTAATAAACTACATATTATTGTTAAACTATCATGTTTGTCACCTTATTGTATTATGTTAGACTGTAACTCCATCTATGCGCTCTGTGGGGGGCACGGGTGGCCCAGTCGTCTAAGGCGCCGCGATTCGCTGTGCAGAGTTGCGTCCCTTGGGCACGCCAGAAACCTATGATTGTGGGTTCGAATCCAGGTTCGCCCTGATTATGTTTCTAGTTTTGTCAGCACCATACCCGTGCTCGTGGGCTTCACCGAAGTGGTAAACATATAAAACCTGCATCACTTCGGGCTTTCCTCCCACATTAAGCTGACACACCGCGATATAACTGGAATAATGTTAAAAGCGGCGTTAAACCTAACTCACTCACTCACTCACTCACTCTATGCGCTCTGTAAGAACAACGTTTTGCATGCTTTGAAACTGTATCAAAGGCGGTTGGCCCCTTTATGCCAATGAACGTCAAATCAAACTATTAGCAATATCAGTGGTCACAGAGTATATCAGTCTTCATAACCTATGGACCTGGCATGTAAGTGGGGACGTATCCTTACTTTAGAATGGCGATTGTCTCCCCTGGTACTAGCATATCAATGATATTGCATGTTATCAGAAATAAAGTTTGGAAAACAAGAAGTTTTAATTTGGTTGTAGCGTCGTCGCGTTCGTGTTGATCCTTTACCCGGACAAAGTTTGATTGTCCTAAATATCAATTTGAGTGATATTTGTTGTTTTTACGTTTCTTTCAGCAGTATTCCAGTTATATCACGGCATGTCAGCTTGATGTGTTTACCGCTTCAGTGAACCCAAGAACACGGTTATAAGATGCTGATTAACCAAGATTCATTATCAGGGAGATTCGAACGAGCGAGGATGCTTACAAGGGACGCAACTCTGCATAGCGAATTCCTTTTTTGTGATGGAGGCCACCGGTGGGGCAGGATACGCTCACCTTTTCGAGAGCACCTGGTATCATTACTATTTGATAGTGATTCATAAACACATGCTCATGATATAGTCGGAATGGTACAATCGACTCTGCTTTATGCAGAGATTTTTATTGGATATGGAAAGGGTTTTTTTCGCTTTAATTTTTACCAGTCAGGGTTTAGGCAATTATCATTGACGTCATTGTGATGCTATTGACATTGTCCGACGTGTTTATATAGATTTTCATCGACACTATCAACACAGATATTTATAACAAAAGCACATGACCATGCATAAATACTTATCGTAAATCGATAATCATTACTGTCTGTAAAACGGGAGCAAAATATTTTAACGATATTAATTTTAAAAAAGGAGAAATACTTGTTATAAAATTTCTTACTTTGATTTTTTGTAGAAACATTTCATGTACATGCATCAATTTTTAAGAGGATATTTTTCCGTGAATAAATTTTGTAATGATGTAAATTCGATATGAAAGAATTGACCATTCTGTAAACAATATTTTTATGAACGAGCGTATCATTACATCAGCTAGATTCCCGTTGGCGGTCAATTTAGCCCACGGCTTTAGATAAATCCCTGCAAAGTGGCATTTATCATTAATTCCTTGCGTGCCAGGTATCCCAGGTGAGACGGCCGGTGTGATTGATCTGTGACCAGATGCTCCTGTCGGCGAGCCTAGTCTACCGTCACCGTCGTCGTCAGGCTGGGGTTGATACCGAGGATGTATGAACAGTCACGAGCACACGACTTGTGTTTCACGTTAATATCACACTGCGATGCCACTGCTGCTGCTGCTGCTGCTGCTGTTGCATGGACAGATGCTAACTGATGGGGCAAATGAAGGTGTATTTTGTCAAGGTGTAATACTAAGGGATTATGTTTTTTAAAATTTTTTTGGCTTTGTTTTGATGAAAAAGAAGTTTGTTTTCGAGTTGATGCAATTCTGTTGGTTAATGAGAGGACTTGTGAATGTGTTTATGGCGAGTTAACGCGGTGTCAGTAAAACGTTAGTTTCTCTCCGTCTGTAACTGTCCGTGTAGCAACACTCGCTCACTCACTCACTCTCTTGCACATACGCTTAATCAGGGAAGCACAAATACAGGGTGATACATAGGCGGTTAAACGATGAATGGAGATGTATTTAGTTCAGCAATTTATCAAGAATGTGTTAGACTTTGCTGTAAAAGAATAAACCTACACAGTACTATTCATTCAACGAGTTCAGATATAAGTTTTAGTGCATGGATGCGGTGTATATAACACTGCTTCGAACAGTATCACTGTTATGTCATGGCGTGTCAGCTCACTGGGAGGAAATCCCAAAATTATGCCGATTAGGCATTAACCACTTTGGTGAAGCCTACGAGTACGACACGTTCATAGGATTCTGGCGCGCCAAAGGGGCGCAACCCTGCACAGCGGCTTGCGATGCCTCAGACAACTAGTTCACTTATGCGTACGTATAAGTTATATAGTAATGCATGGAAATATGTGGTATAATGATACGCGGATATATATATATATTATATTATATTTGGGGCTTGAATATGTAACCATTAACATGATGAAGACGATCATTATCTGGAAAACATGCAACGTAAATTAATTCTATGTGGAGATAAGATTATGCTATGAAGATGCATGGTGATTTGAACTTCTGTCACGGTTATAAATTAATCAATAAATCGACTTATATACAATAATGTATTATAAAATGATAATGCATCAAAATATAATATGAAATGTAGATAATGCAATTAATTTAATTAAACAATGTCACATTGTCAGTGGATGCCCAGCTTTGGCACAAACACAGTATCTTGAGCGACATGATGGAATGGCTCGATCTTTTTATTACCGTCGTCGCCATGCTCGTGGTTTTGACACAGAAGTCCATCCATAGTACGACCCGGAATATGTAGAGGGCGTCATGGAAAATGATGAATACAAAATTCTTTGGAATAGTTCCGTATACAGCCTGAGATGTGCCCCGGCCAACAAACTTGATCTTGTCCTTTTTGATAAATCCAATGAAATCATATAGATCATTGTCATGTATTTTCTGTCCCCTTTGACACTAATGTGATTGACAAGATTGAGGAAAAACATGGCAAATATGCGGCCTCGCTTTCGAAATGTCCGAATCCCCATTCTCGGTGCCGCAGGTTTGACTGTGGACACATTAGGAGTGTGCCCGGGTTTGCTACCAGGAATACAGCCCTTCTGACAATCTGGGTAATGCAGAAGGCTGCAGTGTTGCGGAGTCATCACATTCTCCGAAAAGTTTGGGTGGGTTCGACAGGGCAGCGCTTCCAGTCCCATTCGCTGTCTGGGCTGCGTGTAGAGGGGACAAGGGCCCTGAGTTGATGATGAGCCTAACCAGCCTGACTGTGTAAACCGTCTTTGCTGCATTTTTTATTTTAATCTGTAAATAATAATAATAATAATAATCCATTTTTATGGCGCTGTACTCCATGCATAAGCATCCTCTAAGCGCTTAGACATTAAGGTATCAGTTTGCACTCAACAAACATTCTCAGCTCCATAGGGAATATACAAATAATAATATAATAATAATACAAATAATAATAATAATAATAATTATGATTATGATGATAATGATCATGATGTTATGATGAGCCTAACCAGCCTGACTGTGCTAGGATCAGCCAAACTCTCTTTGTTGCGTTTTTTATTTTAATCTGTAAATAATAATATAATTTTTATTAATAATAATCATAATCATAATAACCCTCATAATATTCATATCGCCTTTTTTAATATATCGCCCAACTCCCACAGATGTAAAATGTTATGCCATCAAAGAATGCTGATAAATATTAATTACATATACATTTCCACATTTTCAATCTCACGTGGCAAATTTAAATGTCGAGGGATTATACCTTATGTAAACATATATTCCTGATTTATGTTGACGATTGCAAGGCACCCAACTGCACGATAAACAACAGATGGGTTGGCTATCGTCTTCCTGAACACACAATTATACGTGAGGGTATTATTGATGAACATTAAATGCTAAGCTTCACCGTCGAAAATGAAAAACTTCATCATGGAAAAATAAATTTGATACTGAGCAGAAAAAAAAAGAAGTAAACTGCTGCTCAATTACTTTTTTTAATTAATAGACCAGTGCATGGTTCTTTAAATATTTGAACGTTAAACATGTGAATACATAAGTAAGACAGTGAGTAAACATTAAGTAGATAGATATGTTTACATAAATAGATAGACAGACAGGTCTATCATTTGTTATTGGCTGTTGACATACGGGAAATTAAAGATAGGCACTAGTGCATGCACGCATGCATGCACGCACACACGCACGCGCGCACGCACGTTATGTTATGTTGCGTGAACCGACGCATCACATGTGGGGGCGGTTTGGTAGCCTAGTGGTTAAAGCGTTCGCTTCACGCCGAAGACCCGGGTTCGATTCCCGACATGGGTACAATGTGTGAAGCGCATTTCTGGAGTCCCCGACGTGATATTGCTGGAATATTGCTAAAAGCATCGTAAAACCATACTCACTCACTCATCACCTGTGACGTCATAGATCCGTGACTCGAGATGCACCATTTGTCACGTGCTTGAGTACCGTGTAAAGTTTGGAAACCACGTGCAGCATCACGTGATAGGATTACGAACACTGTGGTAACACTTGACTGATTGTTAGTCTTGTCATAAAGTGGTACACATTGGAACCATCTCTTCTTAACGTACATACTTCTCTATATGTTTCTATTGGCGGTGAGTATACATAGACCCTAAGTACAAAGACAGCTAACTGCATTCAAACACTATCAAGCCAGGAAAGAAAATACCACGTACAGCCCCTTTAACATCGCGCGGGATATGCCCACGTAGAAGGTGAATAAGACAAAGATATCAAACATAAAACAAACTAATAATAATAAATGGGACAGCCATAAAAAAAAAACTATATTAAGACAACCGCATGGATATTGCCAGGTACAAAAAGTGCAGCAAGTGGCAATGCCCCTTTAACACGGCCATTGCTTGGTGCCCGCTGTTGGCCGATCAATACCAGCAACATACGTAGCGGAGACCAGATGCTTGTGTTTGACTAGGTGTCAGATGGACAGCACAAACCAGATAACCTGCTGATAGAGACCACACTGCGCGCACCACTTCCCCTGTCGATGATAGCACCACCTGTACACCTAATACAACTGGATCAGCTATTGGGGAATGCCTGGCCTACAGCATACAGTTTGCGTACAACGGGGTCAAGAAAACGATCGCCCGTATTGATCGGTATTAGGAAATTACAAGTTAATTAGATGAAGTTGGAGCAATGTTGTTAAACGATAATGGATGTCGTTAAATAATGCTTGGAGGTGGATGGCATGACTTTCAAACCTGGAAATAAAAGTTGCAGTTACTCATGTATACTGCAGATCTCTGTTTAGTATATTTTTTTATAAAATAAGCATTGTTTTTATTTCATATCTGTGGTATTTGTTTCATAGGCTCAGTACTAGGGAATGAACAAAAAAGACTAAAAAACAAAAAAAATGAAAACTCATATTTTAGCAAATTTGACAAAAAATAGATTTGAACTGAATAGAAACACGTTCATTTCCCTTTTGTTTATTCACCCCCTTCATATTGGACAGTAGTTATACAATCCAGAGAAAGCGAATGTTGTCATATACAGTATTTAGCTTGTGTCTTTTTCCATGCGGGCGATTCGCTGTGCAGAGTTGCGTCCCTTGGGCACGCCAGAAACCTATGGCTGTGGGTTCGAATCCCGGTTCGCCCCGATTATGTTTCTAGGTTTGTCAGCACCATACCCGTGCTCGTGGGTTTCACCGAAGTGGTAAACGTCTGAGACCTGCATCACTTCGGGCTTTCCTCCCACATTAAGGTGACACGCCGTGATATAACTGGAATACTGTTAAAAGCGGCGTTAAACCCAACTCACTCACTCGCCCACTTTTCCCATGCAAATGGCCTGTTATCCAGAGGGAAGTCTGTTGAGCCAGAGCTCGACTCTAGTGTGATGAACTACACACTCAACATACAGGTTCATCATTTGCAACTCTATAAAGACAGAATGTGCCCAGAGATAATGTGTAAATATAAGTGACAAGAACTCCTATCTAAATGCCTATTGTACGATTCCGACTATATCATGAGCATGTGTTTATGTATTACCATCAAATAGTGATGATACCAGGTGTTCGCGAAAAGGTAAACGTAACCTACCCCAAAAGTGGCACCCGGTACAAACACATGCAAAGGCAAGTCAATTTTACACCTGAAAAGACACAGGAACAAATGGTTCAAGCCAAAATAGAGAATTGCATCGGACATCATTTTTGCCACTGATGCGTTTAGAAATGCCCTTCACATGTCTACAACACAAGTTTTGAAAGCTTTACTGAGGCCTTGAAAGGCGCAACCTTCATAAAACAAACTTTGAACTTACTTTAAAGATTACCAATGTTGATGAAAATTGTGCTAACATGAATTATTAGTATGAAATATCAAGCGCGGATATCCACCATCATCCCTGACCAAAGAAAATAATTATAAAACAAAAACAAACACCAACAGACATACGACATTAAATGTATTTCAGAAAGCATAAATATTTTGCTCTGCAAACATTTTACAATAATAAAAAACAACAGCTTAAACTATGCACTAATATTATTAATGTTCATTTAAGGGTGTGACATACAGACCAACAATTGCAGAACTAACTAACTAACTAACTAACTAACTAACTAACTAACTAACTAACCTGAACTTGTGTTCATGAGAGACTATCTTTAGGTTAATCAGAAATCATGTTTAATTAAAGCAGAAAATAGTCAACCCAAAATTTCGATAGTTTATTGATGTTTATTTATTTGTTTGTTTGTTTAACGCCGCATCAGCAATATTCCAGCTTCATGACGGCGGTCTGTAAATAATCGAGTCTGGACCAGACAATCCAGTGATGGCTTCATGAGCATCGATCTACGCAAGTGACCACCCAAACCCGCTAGATGTATTCATCTTTGAAAAAAATAAAAGTAAAGAAATTTAAAAGAGGACTTTATATCACACAAAAAACATATGCGCCATTGATGTGTATTTATTTTCATATTTGCTATCTATCCAAAACGAAAGTGTTATTTATATGTACGAGATAGTTGTGCAGCATCCATATATGTAGTTAAGGTAAACAGTGAAAGAAAAAAACATGCTAGATATGTCTGTATCTTATGATGATATATACCCTGAACTATCCATCCTTCTTGTGTTGAAAAAATGAATGGAACTTTGTATATAGGCAAGAGGCCTGAAATACTATAAACACCTTGTCTTGTCAGATGCCACAAGCACCGCAGGTGTAGTATGTGGCTGTGTTTTGAGGTTACGCATTTAGTTCGAAAACTATTAATGTTAATATTTTCACACAACTCACTCAACCTCCTGTTCGTGGTATCACATGGGATTTACACAGTGAGAGATAAGTGACATGCCTCTGTACGTATGTGGATTAGAAACACCCGTGTCAGCTTGAGCCGTTGACTTACGCTCTGTCAATACGAAAATACCATTGTTGAAATAATATGTAATAATTTTAATGACATGTCTCTCGATGCAGCATTTCTAAAACACCCTTAAGATTGTCAATTCAACGTTTCTAATACTGTCATCACGATCATACATTTCGCGAGCACCAGGTGCCATTATCGTAACATAAAATTGCAATGATTTCAAAACGAATATATTTTTAAAAGCGTTTTTCTTTACTTATAAGAAGCAAAATCTCTGCACATGTACACAGCAGACGTAATTCAAAATTAATATATCGTTTTTAGTAGTCTTTAAAAATCAGTAATGGTTCTCTCGTGTCACTGGATTTTCTGCTTCATCGATTACTTGATTGTGTGGTTTGTTCACAGGCTGACGTCGCATAGCAGGCAATACATACTTACTTTTTATGTAAATTGTATGAGTGGCGGGTTCTGCAGGTAGAGCAGGACATGCTTACCCTTTTCACGAACACCTGGTGTCATCACTGATTTCCAGTGGTCTATTCATATAATTTACACATCTCTTTTGCCCTTTACGTCCAAATGGAATCTGTTTCGGCAGAACATCTAGGCTGGTTATTCTCTTGCATTGACAATTTATATTGAGTGCATGTTAATAAATGTTTCCTGGAAGTTTCTTTGCTTTCTCTGCACATTAATATTAATAATGCCACCCGTGAAGATTCCGGGATAGAAGAGGTCTTAAGCAACCCATACTTTCCGTAAAAGGCGACTATGGTTGCCGTAAGAGGTGACTAACAGGATCGGGTGGCCAGGCTCGCTGACTTTGTTGATGCATATCATCGTATCCCAGTTGTGCGGATCGATGCTCATAATGTCAGTCACTGGATTGTATGGTCCAGACTCGATTATTTACAGACCGCAGTCATATAGCTGGAATATTGCTGAGTGCGGCGTTAAAAAACAACAAAGGTATGTATGTATGTATGTATGTATGTATGTATGTATGTATGTATGTATGTATGTATGTATGTATGTATGTATGTATGTATGTATGTATGTATGTATGTATGTATGTATGTATGTATGTATGTATGTATGTATGTATGTATGTATGTATGTATGTATGTATGTATGTATGTATGTATGTATGTATGTATGTATGTATGTATGTATGTATGTATGTATGTATGTATGTATGTATGTATGTATGTATGTATGTATGTATGTATGTATGTATGTATGTATGTATGTATGTATGTATGTATGTATGTATGTATGTATGTATGTATGTATGTATGTATGTATGTATGTATGTATGTATGTATGTATGTATGTATGTATGTATGTATGTATGTATGTATGTATGTATGTATGTATGTATGTATGTATGTGCCCTAGCGTCAATCGTGATAAAGGTACAGTCACTGCCACTGTTGTTACCTTAAAAAAATAGGTAACAATACAAAGGAGCTATAATACCAACTGAGATATGAAATGTTACAAGGTATTATGACTCACGTACATTGTTCTAGCCGCTATCGTAAAGCAAATACTGTGTAGCACATTGACGGGTACTTCGGGTGCTATTTTCCACATAAAGCCCCGCTGTATACCCCACGTTGAGTCTCATTTATGAGTCTATTGTCCCTTGTTTATAGGCAATGTCTTTATATCATACCCTGTCATAGTAAAAGTTCATTTTGCGCAACATTGGATTCATTTGGATAGCTTGTATGTGATGACAAATGTTCTTGAAACCATTTACCAGATTGCACATTGAAATACTAGCACAAACGTGTCGTAAGGGAAGTACATAAGATTAATATACATTGTATCTATCTATCTGTCTGTCTGCAGACAAAAAACAACGTGCATACATACGCAATATTGTCCCATACAAAATTAATGGATGATATCTGACCATATAATACCGTGTGTAGATCTGCGACATTGTCCAACATGACAACATACATGGATGATATCTGTCCATATAATACCGTGTGTAGATCTGCGACATTGTCCAACATGACAACATACATGGATGATATCTGTCCATATAATACCGTGTGTAGATGTGCAACATTGTCCAACATGACAACATTCATGGATGATATCTGTTCATATAATACCGTGTGTAGATCTGCAACATTGTCCAACACGACAACATTCATTGATGATATCTGTCCATATAATACCGTGTGTAGATGTGCAACATTGTCCAACACGACAACATTCATGGATGATATCTGTCCATATAATATCGTGTGTAGATGTGCAACATTTTCCAACACGACAACATTCATGGATGATATCTGTCCATATAATACCGTGTGTAGATGTGCAACATTGTCCAACACGACAACATACATGGATGATATCTGTCCATATAATACCGTGTGTAGATGTGCAACATTGTCCAACATGACAACATTCATGGATGATATCTGTTCATATAATACCGTGTGTAGATCTGCAACATTGTCCAACATGACAACATTCATGAATTATAACTGTCCATATAATACCGTGTGTAGATGTGCAACATTGTCTATTAAAACATTCATGGATGATATCTGTCCATATAATACCGTGTGTAGATCTGCGACATTGTCAACCACGACAACATACATGGATGATATCTGTCCATATAATACCGTGTGTAGATGTGCAACATTGTCCAACATGACAACATTCATGAATTATAACTGTCCATATAATACCGTGTGTAGATGTGCAACATTGTCCAACACGACAATATTCATTGATGGTATCGGTCCGTATAATACCGTGTGTAGATGTGCAACATTGTCCAACATGACAACATTCATTGATGGTATCGGTCCATATAATACCGTGTGTAGATGTGCAACATTGTCCAACACGACAACATTCATGGATGATATCGGTCCATATAATACCGTGTGTAGATGTGCAACATTGTCCAACACGACAACATTCATGGATGATATCGGTCCATATAATATCGTGTGTAGATGTGCAACATTGTCCAACACGACAACATTCATGGATGATATCTGTCCATATAATATCGTGTGTAGATGGGCAACATTGTCCAACATGACAACATTCATGAATTATAACTGTCCATATAATACCGTGTGTAGATGTGCAGCATTGTCCATTAAAACATTAATGGATGATATCTGTTCATATAATACCGTGTGTAGATCTGCGACATTGTCAACCACGACAACATACATGGATGATATCTGTCAATTTAATACCGTGTGTAGATGTGCAACATTGTCCAACACGACAACATTCATTGATGGTATCGGTCCATTTAATACTGTGTGTAGATGTGCAACATTGTCCAACACGACAATATTCATTGATGGTATCGGTCCATATAATACCGTGTGTAGATGTGCAACATTGTCCAACATGACAACATTCATTGATGATATCTGTCCATTAATACCGTGTGTAGATGTGCAACATTTTCCAACACGACAACATTCATGGATGATATCTGTCCATATAATACCGTGTGTAGATGTGCAACATTGTCCAACACGACAACATTCATGGATGATATCTGTCCATATAATACCGTGTGTAGATATGCACCATTGTCCAACATGACAACATTCATCGATGATATCTGTCCACATACTACTGTGTGTAGATGTGCAACATTGTCAAACACGACAACATTCATTGATGATATCTGTCCACATAACACCGTGTGTAGATGTGCAACATTTTCCAACACAACATTCATTGATGATATCTGTCCATACAATACGGTATGTATGAAGGGTACAATCTGACGGACGACCTTTTAGGACGGGGTATTATAATCCCTCATCAACGAACTTGACAGAAATAAGCAAGCAATAAGAAAAGGGGCATGGCCTAAAAAGGGAAAAAATCATTGCCATGGTCATAAGAAATTTCTGTTAAAAGCAGTGTCCGTTGTTCGATTCCGACTATATCATAAGCGCGTGTTTATGCATCAATATCAATTTGCGATGACACCAGGTGTTCGCGAAATGGTTAGCTTAACACCAATCGTTAAAAGAAGGAAAACCTGTTTACAAAAATAGAACACCTTCTTAATTTTCGCGTATAACTACACTGACAGATGCTCAGTGATACAAAACAACATTTCTGACTTATAAATTGGATTTTTTATGAGTTTATAGTTCCTTCTATTGACACACGCATACCGAGTCAAAATGAATAATTGCACATGACATATTTATTGTGTAATAATTTTTGCCTTCCTTGAATTTATGACTTTAGTATCAGCATGTCCTTAAACTACCTTCAATATCTGCACTGTGATATACAACAGCCGTGAAATGTCCCTTCCCCTCGGCAGTATATCAACCCGGCGTTACACTACTGCCTTGGATTGAAGGGTGTGTATTGTTCCGAGAACGGCATGTTCACCTCCATAAGGAAGGCTTGCCTCCAATGGTTTCCAAGCGTCGGGGAAAGAGCTGGATCTCTATATCAATCCAATGAGGTGAAATAACTCGGTTCTGCATTGACCATTGACTTTTATTTGCTTAAGGTTGCTATAGGTCTGTATGCTTATGTGTGCGGTTGCTACATAGGTTGCAGTTTATGGGTATATTAACAGGGAAATTCGTACTTCGGGCTTTTATTGCACAACATATATTTAATTACCACACGTCTCAAAGGTTTGTGTGTTACTGTTTTGTTAAGTTGTGGTGTATTTGGAAAGCATGAGAGGAAGGGGTGATGTTTTGATGACCTATGCTATACTGACGTGATACGTTTCCATGTCACATAAGTTACGTGATACGTTTCAGTGTCGACCCGTGAAGATCCGGGTTAGAATAGGTCTTCAGCAACCCATGCTTGCCGTAAAAGGCGACTATGCTTCTCGTAAGAGGCGACTAACGGGATCCGGTGGTCAGGTTCGCTGCCTTCTTTGATGCATGTCATCGTATCCCAATTGCGTGGATCGATGCTCATGATGTCAATCACTGGATTTGTCTGGTCCGGACTCGAGTATTTACAGACCGTCGTCATATAGCTGGAATATTGCTGAGTGCGACGTGAAACAAACAAACAAACAAACGCTTCAATGTCACATGAACATAACACTACTTGTAAATACCACTCTTTTTAATGCCCCTGTCATTATCATGTTTATATACTATCAAAAGGTTATGCATACATATTATTATCGTTTGTTTCACTATTCTAAAATAGAAATATTAAATATCAAAATATGCATGCACCGGGAATGCACGTATTTAAGCCAAGGGCATAGGTAAGTTAAAGCAACGTTGTTCGCGGAAAGTAGTTGGATGGGTAACCGGCAGCTTGATTGCTAAGAGTTTCAAGGGCTTCGGTCCTTACCCACACTGAAGCACATGTAGCACATGTAGCACATGTGGTGTCCCCTTGGGCAAGTGACTTTGTTCGAAATATGCCTCCATTCACCTGTCCATCTAAAAAGTGTAGATTATCCATGTAATAACGTCACATTCTACGTGTTTCTAAACATTCAGTTAGGGGAAACGCTCGAAATTGATTTAATAATTTACGCCCATGGGCTAAAAAACGAAAGACATTTTGTGTATAAATTTGGGCTAAAATACAGAGGGGCGTATAAACATGCATTTCTCGTACGTGATAAGTATCTTTATCTATTTATTAAGTACACATATTGGAATATAATATGTCCTAAAACAGATGGTCAGAATGATATTCACAAATTGAGTATCCCGATTTCCAAATGTAGCTTAGTGTAATAAATTGGTATAACCGAAAAATACTGATACGCGGTTACGGGGGCAACTTTGAGTAAATGATATCTGTATTCTAAAAGAAGGGTTCCTGTTATCCTGAAAAGAGTGTATTCTTTTTTACATTTTAACAGTTGAACTTAAATATTTATAACTTAGTCATCTTCTTGCGATGACTATTATCACTGTCTCTGTATCATTAATCAATAAGGTAGATTGGGTACAATGTGTGAAGCCACGTTCCGATGTACTCAGCCGGGATATTTGCTGCATATTGCTGCACGGCGTAAAACAATACTCTCTCACTCAGGTAGTTTTTGTATATTGGTTAAATGCCCCATAGCGACATAACTAACTACCGTTTTGGTCTTTTTATTGCTAAACTGTTAACAAACCACTCTCCAGAACTAAATCTGCCAGTATTTATCTTCAATACGTCAGGTGGTAAAAGGATGAAATATAGACACAGAAATATGAATAAAAATGTCATGTGACAGGGTCATGACATAGGAACCCATATCATCACTACCAGGTGTGGTTTTATTTCATATTGATTGCCGATGTAATAAATCCAAACAGGCACTGAATTACTATGAATCTATTAACTGTGCTGAATAGTGTCGTTTAATGTTTTACAGATCTACCTTACGGAACCTTATTTTTACACTTCTTATTTACTGCTATATGCAACCATTATAAGCCAATGTACTAGTGGACAAGTTATTTTAACGTCTAGGATAAAAAAAAATTGTTATTTTTTCTGTGATACCGATTATTCTCTTTAGTTGACGTTTTGAAAATAATTACCTAACAACAGACATTGATGACAAAAAACGGAATACCTAGGTAAAATCTATAATCTCATGTATTATATAGACCATTCCACAATCACTGCTATACAAATAAGCGAATGAACAGCAAAAGTTTGCTTGAATTTAAGCAACCCAAGATAGTTTTCGTTCACTTTTTAAAAATTAGTTTTAATTAGATTTAATTGATTTTATTGATAGGCTAGCCGTAATAAAGTAATTATCAAATAAAAAAAAAATCATAGCTTTAAAAAAATTGAATTGTTTCCTTCTTCAGTGGAGATCAACGATTCCGAACAGAACAAAAACATTAATTATATCATTTTCATGTTATTTTTGTTTAAACGTGTACATAGCAGGTGCCTGAATTCATATTTGCCAGTGAGCTAATTACTTTAATGAACATTTAAAAGGAATATGAAGTTGTTTTGTCAATTTAAAAATGAATTTTCTTAAAACGGCTAATTTAAGCATTACTAAATATTATTTAAGCTATAGAATATTTTGGGAAGGTTAAAGATTCTATAAAGTTAAACACATTTGAAAACAGATCAGCCAATTTCCCGCTCGGATGATCTTCTCACGGGAGAGAAACGCATTAAAACAATAACATTTCCGACCAAGTAATGGCTGGCGGAACAATATAGTATTATTTCCGGCATGTCTCGCACCGAACCATCTCTTGTAAACTCATTGTTTTATACAGCTTTCCATGTTTTTTGTGTGTCTTTGAGACTGTTTTAATGAAACAATCAAAGGCATTACTGATCATAAAATTACACGATGAAAACAATCAGCGACCGCGCTCTACCATACAAAGATCATAGTTTTGAAAGATCGATAATTGCAACGGACAAAGAATGGTGTTCGATCATTGAAAGCGTCCCTAAGTGACGGATTCATCATCGATATACGAGGGCGAACTGATGGTGTGTCTATTTCTCCATACCTTGTCTATCTTCTTGATAGAGTCTGATTCAAAACTGAAATAT
The DNA here is from genome assembly GCF_022045235.1 of Haliotis cracherodii. NCBI lineage: Eukaryota > Metazoa > Mollusca > Gastropoda > Lepetellida > Haliotidae > Haliotis > Haliotis cracherodii. The sequence goes on along the minus strand of NW_027266308.1, from coordinate 10,318,950 downwards.
TTGGAGAGCACTTGAGCTCCGCTTCGACAACAAATCCACGATTTGTCCGTTTGTTTGAGAGAATAAATGGGAACGCGAGATTTCTGGTAAAGAATATTGATCGAGATAAAACGGCCGCGACTTAATGCTTTAATTACCAATTGCCGTATGTCGCGTCTTCACTGTAACAAATCGACCAGGTAAAAACAAGCCGAAGCCGCTTTTTATCCACTCTTCTTTTGAGACAAACCATTCGAATAAGTGCGCTTTACAATACATGACACGCGGCCTTTAAACAACGTCCGCATTGCGTTCTCACGCGCAATGACATTGGTGTGATGTAAAACATGGAACACTTTTGTCATCAAGCATAATACGAACCACGGATGAAAATATCTCGCAATAAAGCCAGCATATGGCTCTCTTTGCTCTCTGGGCAAAGCAAATGAACAAAGACTAAACAGGGCATATTACGGAAACTGTATGATAAATAGCTCAACGGCAAAAAGTAAACAAACGCCATCAGTCCCGCAGTGAAGGTATATATGACCATTGAGTGGCTAATCAGCTCATTTTGCCACAGTCCTCCTACGCCCTTGATGTCAAGATTGCACTCTTGGCCCTGCTTGCCGCTAAATTACTGCTGAAAGCCGCGTTCGTTTAAAGGTAAGTTTAGTTTATTTTAATTAAGTGTCCACTGAGCGTTGGCTACTTGACCAAAAGAGGATCTCTCAACATGTCGCGAGCATTTGTAAGCGGAGAACACTCGAATTGCCACTGACAACGACGAAGAGATCTCTTACCATACTCCTGACTGTGTAATATTGAATAACATCACTTTGAAAAGGGCATTCAACTGCGAAACAGCATTTGTATATACAGCTGAGGTTTGACTAAACATACCGTTTAAAGGAAGTCCCATCTTCAAATAAATCTTTCGTATCTCGATATAATTGTATATTAAGAATACATTATACTTCATATTAGGGTGAATATGTACATTAAGAATTTAGTAAAAAAACCATTCTGGAATTGGATTTTTTTCAATGGTATTCCCCCAGGGCAATATAAACAAGGGTTATATATGAAGATCGTTGGGGAAAATGAGCCTTTTGTGTAAATATACCCTAATCCCTAATAAAGGGTCTTTGAAAGGTGGGCAAAAATATACATTATTATTCCAACATCCTGTTTCAGGACGTAAACCCAGTATATATGTGTAGGAAATAGGGTTACAATTTCAACACTTCTTTCCAAACTCGCATATATGTTGATATACTGTTGCTTATTATTAATGTACCTACGGATCTCAAAAAACGATTTCAGTGTACAAACAAAATTAAACCAAAAAGTTATTATCTTTTAGGGGTAAACAAATCTGAGGTTAGTAGGGTCAGGCAGTACTGCTCGATCACCACAAAACCCCGTCACGGGCAAAGAAGAGATTGAATTACGTGTAAGTAACAAAATA